>NW_026612831.1:0-33598 GCF_029582105.1 Oenanthe melanoleuca | reverse complement strand
GTGGAGGGACCTCAGGGAGGAAAGGTTAACATTTTACCGTGTTGACTTTCAGCTGATAGCTGGATGGCAGTGAGCTGATGTCAGAAAAGTGGTCCAATATTTTAACTTTAAAGGAAGAGGAGAGAGAGTCAGAGAAGTAAATATGTGAGTCACTTGCATGGCTTTGAACGAGATCATTCTCGCTGATATTCTGAGTCAGGGCTCTGGTGCTGAACTCCCAACTTGAGGGAAGGTCTGCTCTGAATATCCACCCAAACCCCATAACTGGATTGTGCTTTTACAGTCCACTGAATCAAAATCCTCAAGCTGACAGAAACACACACACACATGAACATTTTGAAAAGTCAAATTGGGTGTTACCATTCACGTTTTACAGTGAACCACATTGAATTTGTGAGTTTTCTGAAGGAATTGGTGAAATCTGTTTGGGAGAGGCACTGGCTATTTATATCTTAGGACTACTTCATCTTCAAAACAGATTACAATCTGCTTAACTGCAGCACCACAAAAAAAAAAAAATTACATAAAAATTACATAAAAATTACATAGTCTCCTTGAGCAGTTTACTTTGCTAGGAGATAAAAGTAAGTGTGACAGTGAGTTAGCCTGCTCCTAGGAGTATATGTGGGTAGTAGCTGGATCATAAAGTTGCACAGCCTCACAAAACAACCGTTCAAAACTCTAAATGACCTAAAATAAACATGATTACTTCACTTACAGCCTATTCACTGGCTAATTTTTATAAGTGGCACAACAAAAATATTTTGACTTTTAAAAAGAATTTAAAACAGGTTTGGGCAACAGACCAAATGTGAGGAGTATGTCTCTAGTGATCAATAAGGAGCTTGTGCTAAGTTCTGTTACTGTGAACAGCAAATTTGGGGGTGATTTCAATGAGCTCGGAGTTGAATACCAGGTAATGTGACGATCTAAGCTCCTAGTTTCCTCTTGGCTATGGGCAAGGTGCTTCTCTTTCCTTCAGTTTTTCTTATTGATAAGCTTTGTAAAAACTGATTTTTAGCTTATGTGATTTAATGATATTGTTCAGGGTGCTTCTAAACAAAGGTAACAAAGAAAATCTTAAATAAGCATAACATTTTATGTAGGAAAAATAGTGTGACTTCAAAAGCAAGTGTGTAGAAACAGTACCTTCTTGAAATTCTTGCCCAATAGATCTCTTCTTCCACCCTTCAGGACATATCTGTTTACTGACTAAACAAGTTTTACTCCTACAGGGACAAATTGACAATGGTAGTCAGCTGAATTCCTTTGTATGACACGAATCCTCAACAAAATCATCAGCAGAAGATTTATTGCTGGTTATAAGTGACTAAGTGACAAAAATAGTACTCAGAAAGTCAGATCCTTCTCTCAGTGTTTGCAAAAAAACACTGTTTTAACATGCCCTAGAGGAAAAATAATACCACCTTCTGTGGACTTTTTACAGTTCTGCCGTTTCTGCCTAGTGACCTAAATCTCTCAGGGTATCACCTATTCCTACAATGACCATCTGAAGAAGAACTGTTCCTACCCACTCTGTGTATGCTAGTTTTGAAGTGTCATGCAGTGAATTGTCAAATGCTGTTTACCATGTTTTGTAAGGCAAAGTCCAAGCCTTCCAGCATGCCTGCTGTATCTTTAAGCCTATGATTCACAGTTTAGTTCATCTCTCTATCTGCTCCCTGAAATGCTGCTGAACTCTTTAGATATCTACAGTCCAAGTATGTTTTAGGTGTCCCAAGGCAGTAGGGGATTTGCTGTTGACCATTTTCAGAACTGGCTACAATTATAGAAACAGATTTGTAAGAAGATGGTAAATGGGACTTGGTGGTTGAGAGCAATCAGCTTCAGGTTGTTCCTTTAGGGTATTCCATAGGGTTCAAGCCTACTCAGGGAGAAGAGGGATTTGGCTTTGGACCTCAGGCATGCTTTCACTACTATTGCAAAAGAAGCAAAAGGAGACAAACTACCCATGTGTGCATCTGTTTTAAGAGAAGGGGCTGTGCTTTTAGAACTTGCTGCTGGCTAAGTAAGACTTTTGCAAATCCTCTTTTCAGGCTCCTACTCTGCAAGTATTTGAAGAACATAAGAGCACTACCAACAGGGGAGTTGATTCTCCTAATACCTGGGGTCTCTAAAATTTAGGTTTAGCATCTTGTGAATCTAGTCCATTTTTGTGTTTTGCATATGGGAGAACAGATAGAAGAGCTAAGTAAGTTGCCAATGATACCATAGACTCTCTCCAGTGACATGAACCAACTCCATCCCAAATCAAAGCCAAATTGTGGCGACAGAGTAAGAAGGACAAAACAGCTATCAATAGTCCAAGCAAATACAGTCTTTGAAAGCTGCCAGAATTAAACCATATCAGGCTGCTACAGGCAAAGGTGCATAACTATTGTCACTCGCTCAGGACGCTGCACTGACGTGGATCAGTGTTGTGATGGAAATAGGACAAGAAGTCATCTTTTAGATAATGAGGTCTTGAGGAGGGCGTAGCTAAAGATCATCATTCTGCCTCCAGAAAATAATGTAGATTTGTCATTAGTACAGGGGTTTCTTTACTTTTAGATTCATAAATATGAAATAGGGGTGAAAAGGAATGTAAGTTTATTGTGGGTTTTGTTTGTTTGTTTGAATTTTCCTTTCTCACATGCTAATGTTCAATCAGCCTAAAGATTAATAAATTATTTTTTCTGGATTAAAAATAAACTTCTTCTTCATTTTAGGTTAATGAAAACAAGACAGGAAGAAAGGTACACAACTTGTGTATATAGAAGTTATGTTTTTTAAGGACTTGTAAAGTCAGCCACAATCATCATCATTGATATACTGATTCCAGTGTTTTCTTGGGACAAATAGTACAGTTATGTAAAGTTCACAAAAAAACCCCAACATTGTTTAACATTCTTTCATTTAATTAATCTCTTGCATTAAAACTAGAGGCTTTAAATACAACCCCATGCATTTCCAAACCAGCCTCAGTAAGACTGACACTACCACATCAATTACTAGCACAGGCCAGCTATAAAATTACAAAACCACTCAGCCATATGTATAATTAAACACAAACCAAAGTAATCAAGCAAATGCTAAAGAAAATGTCTTCATCTGGTAAGCTTTGTAGGCAAAGGCCTGTATCTACTGTATTGCTTGGGAAGGGATGTACCTTCGTCTCTGAAGGTGAGCCAGGTGGCTGCTTCCCATTCTTTCAAACAGCATATATAGCTGATAAATACAGAACTATTAGTTGGTACTGTCTGTTTCTGTGTTAAAGTCCGTATCTTAAGCACAAATACCAGAGAATCAAGAAAAGGAGGTGTGAATCAAGAATGCCTTCATAATGCCTGGGTGTGTCTGATAACGCAGGACTTGGTCTGCCTGGCTCTTAAGTGCTTACATAATTCTCCCCAGCTAAATAACATTGCTTTTGTTAATAAGGCAGTTTCGTAGTTTCTTGGATGCATTGGGAAGACAGAGGTGAAGCTGTGAATCTAGGTTAATTGAAATGCTTACATGATGGTGATGTGCCAGATTCTTTGCTGTAGGTCTCAGGAGCAAACTTGCAGTAAGTGTAGCTTGGAGAGTAAGGATAAAGTGACCTTGAGTTTTCCTTTGCTGCTCTGTGCATTTAGATGAAGCTTAGGGCTCTGTGGCCCTTAGGTGTAAGTCACAGCAGTTTGAGAGACTGCTGTGATTTGTGAAATCCTTGCTGTTATGCTGTCAGGAGGCTGTTTATACCTCACAGTACCTTGGAGCAGAGGAGGGTTTCTGCCACTCTTCTTTCTTCTGTGAGCATTAAGATACTTCCACTTCCTTTACATGACACCTCATAAAGGTTGAAATATTGGAAATATGTAGGTACAATGCTGCTCGTCCTTTGGAAGGGCTGGCCAGAGCTTCTGAAAGTTGTCTCTACTCCTTTTAATTTGACAAGGGGACTAGGGATTGATTCAGACCTGCCACTTAAATGCCTGTAACAATCTGTTCCAGTGAACACATACCTGTAAAAACAAAAGCATTTCTGATAGTTTATTCTGTATTTAAAATCATACATTTAAACATTAGCTTCTCAAAATGGAACCCAAAAGATAGAATTGGGGAAATAAGCTCCTTATAGAAAATCTGAGGAGAATGAGACATGTTAGAAAGGGGGCCCAACTTGATACCAAATGGAAATTATGAGAAATGTGGACAAAGCCCCATGTTTTCCTAGATGAGATATGATCTGAACCAGCATGTTCATCCTGATCTGATCCAGAATTCTTTAGCATAACAAGAATCTACGTACATCTTCTCCTTTCTCCATCCTGTGGCAATTCATGTTGCACAATACACCTTCAAATAAATTTCTTAGACACTGTCTTGCAGGCTGGTGTGTGGTTTTGCAGAAAATTGCAGTAATAAGAAATGGGATGCTGGGAAGAAAAGGCTCTGTAGCCTTTCAATGAGAACATTCAGCAGGCTGGAGGCAGAGAGGTAGGCAGCAAACTTAGTGATCTTCATAGTTAGACAGCTATTGAGTATTTTTTTAATTGTCATCTTGGATTTTAGTGTAAGAACCACTGTAGGCATCTAACCAATCCTTCTTTTGATCTGGCCTTTTGCCATAAGTATGCAAGAGCGGGCTTGGAAAATGACAGTAAAACCCCAGGCACTGAATGCTCTCTGCAATTAGGGGGAAATGCCAGTAGAAGATGACTTGGACAAGCTAAAAAAAGATTATTAGTGGAGAGGTTCTGTGTGCATCTCTGAATACCCACATTATGTGTCTCTGCATTAGCACTGTCATTCCTGTGATCTGCTTTTCATCAAGACTTAGCTACTGTTAACTGTGGGGAAACCAAGCCAATCTAGCTGATACCAGGGTGTAAACAACTACAGCTGCTGTGCCTGCTCTCGGAACTTGCAGGGGCTGTTAGATATGAATGGGAACAGTTGTGAGTGCACACTCACATAGCTTTGCATATTAAGGATTAACAGTCTTCGAGAAATGACATCATTTTGTATTTAAACAGCATCAGAGTCAAGGAGAAGGGAAGGGAAGGGAAGGGAAGGGAAGGGAAGGGAAGGGAAGGGAAGGGAAGGGAAGGGAAGGGAAGGGAAGGGAAGGGAAGGGAAGGGAAGGGAAGGGAAGGGAAGGGAAGGGAAGGGAAGGGAAGGGAAGGGAAGGGAAGGGAAGGGAAGGGAAGGGAAGGGAAGGGAAGGGAAGGGAAGGGAAGGGAAGGGAAGGGAAGGGAAGGGAAGGGAAGGGAAAGGAAAGGAAGGGAAAGGAAGGGAAAGGAAGGGAAAGGAAGGGAAAGGAAATATGTTAGTGCTTGGAAAAAATGCACTTTTTCTATCTATCCTTTTATCCAACACGGACAGTATGTTTACTGCTATTTCTACTGTTATTGACTTGACTGTCAAATAGTAAATGGGATGACTGTGAAGAGGCTGGTATAGAGATGATCTCAGTTTTGCCCCAATTTTGGTGATGTGGGACAATATTAAAATGAAACACTACATGGATAAGAAAAATCAAGGTATTAGAAGAAGTAATTGCAACCAAATTGGAAGAAAACTTGGAAGATTTTGATGTGAGAAAGCTGAATTTAGTGGGAATTATTAGGGGATATTTCCATGTACATTCTTTGTAGGAGAATAAAACATTCTGAAGGGTATCATGCTATTCCCAAACTAAAAAGAACTAGCTTCATGTAGGATAGCAGTGCCTTATGGGGTGAAATAGGGAGATAGGTATTAGTTGAATCCTTGGAGATTTGGATTGGTAGGAACTGCAAGGACCAGTCCTGGTCCCTTCTTGTTTAACTTTTTGAAATTGGAACTTTTTTGTTTACCAGCATGAAATCCAGAACTGTGCTGCTGATGCTGGCTGTTTGCAGAGGACAATATCAATAGAGAGTTGAGGGTTGGGATATTGCTTGGAAGATCTGGATCAGCTCAATGATGGGAATGATAGAAACAGGACATTATAAAATGGTACAGTCTATAATAAAGGGAGTGCCCTTGGGGACTAGTAAGAAATTCTGATGTAATGTGGGAACTTAGCACTTGGAAATAGATGAGGAGAAGTACTTCAGGTTTACATTAGCTAATGAAAATGTGGAATTAAAAAGTATAAATGGTATTGTAAAATTTAACAAAGATATTCAAGTGAGATAGGATAGGGTAAGATCAAGTAAAACACTGGAACACAAATAGTACCATTCATCTGATTGAAAAATAGGAACTGAAAATGGGAATTTGGCAGAGATAAAGGAACAAAGCAGCCTGTTTTATGTGCAGATACACCAAAGACGGCTACTGAGGAGTTTAAGAGCTGTACATTACAGAATAATGCTGGCAGAAGAGCATATCTGGGTAAACTGGCCATGAATAAGCTTAGATGGGAAATAAGAGTGTTTCTAGCTATTCACAATGCGGGGTTAGTACAACCTTCATCCAAGTAAAGGCAGCCAGAAAACACCTATCTGCAGTGTATCAGTGTACTTTGGAAGGGCTGTAAGATATGGTGCCTGGCACCACAGGGACTGGTCGGGAGCTCTCAATGTCATTTTCAGTTCTTACGTGGCTGTAGACTCAGCATTTGTGAGAAGCATAGGGTAGTCTGGATGAAGGTTATTAGACTATTTCATGATCAGTTAAAGACTTGGTAGGAGTTGCATTTTTGTTCAAGAACTGCAGTGAATGTAATAAAGATCAGCACAGTTTGGACAAAACCAAACTGGCTGCTTTTCCTTGCTGAAAGAAAATAACCTGAGGGTTATTTCTTTGCGTGAACCATTGTTCACCAATGAACCAAATGTTATGCTTTAATCTGATATAGAATATTTGTTTTGGATGCTTGAAAAAATGTCATAGCATGAATATATTTAGGATGAGGAAATCCTACTTTTGTCCAAGGGAACTTGAAGCAGAATTCTACTTCTTAAAAAGCTGTCTGAGGATTTGGTAGGTACCCATGAAGCAGGACAAAGGGGAAGCTGCTGACCTGCACAAAGGCACCAAGTTTGTTGGATCAGTGAGGGGGAGCATGAGAATCACAGTTCCCTACGCTGGGAACCAGCTGCTCCTTTGGGAGGTGTGTCCCCATCCCTCACAAGTGGGACAAAATCAAAGTGGTCACAGGAAGGATTGAGCATAGTCCACCTCAACAGAGCCTCTGTTAAAGGGTCACTGCTACCTAAGTAAATGCTCTGATCATTGAGCTGTTGGGCAACTGGGGACTTTCCTCCAACAGTTTATCCCCTTCTTTGTTGTTTTTCCAGCCAAAACTATTCAGCAAATTTGAAGCAAATAGTTTAGACATGACTGAAACCACATTTTCCGTGGAACTAACTATTAAAATAAATAAATAAAAAATTAAATAAATAAATAAATAAATAAATAATCTGACTCTATTATCTCTTTTAAAATTCATGATGCTTTTCTGCATAAATTAAAACTTTTTTCTTTTTTTAAGTTTTAGTAAATGTAATTGAATGTAACAGTTTGACCCATCCCAGCCAGGATAGTATTAGGGCTGCTTACTTAGGCTGTATCAAGTGCACAAGCTGTCTTACAGCACTTACAACTAATGCTTATTTCTTCAGTTTACTCATAGTTTCCTTTTTTTGCAGCCCCTTTCATCCTATCAGTTCCAACAGTTGATCTCTGTCGGAAAGGGAGCTCTTCTCTATTACATTTTCACGCTTTTCCAGTCAACTAATTTAAACTAATAAAAAAACCAAAACAACACTTTTTGCAGCAAGCCTACTGCTAACTTGTTGATAGTTTAAATAGATTATGCCATTCTACTAGATACAAGGTAACTATTGAAAACAAATGAAGAAAAAAAAGGGTATAACTAGATGTAGTTTTTAAATAGTGTTAAAACTATTTAACCAGAATAAGAGGGTGTTGGAACTAGGTTATCATCAAAGTCCTTTGTAAACTAAAGCATTCTGTGAATCCATGACTGTATGATTTCTGGTCAGCTCTCTTGGACCTTGTAGCACTCCAGCATTGCATCTCATCTTCCCAACGGGCAGTGTCCAAATACTCTCCCTATGCCAGGGCGAGCAGCCCTCTGATGCAGCCGTTGCAGCACTTCCAAGGACTGTTAGATGCTGTTTGTGATTTGCAGCGGCTCAGGAACGTCAAGTTTGGCTTCAGAAGCCGTGGAAGGATGGTTGTAGACATCCCTCTAGTGGCCCGCAGCCTCCGGGACGCCGGGAGCAGCTCTGGCAACCCCGGGCTCAGCAGGGACAGATGTGCTCCTCTGTGGAGCTGGGTCCTCTGCGGGGCTGGGGAACTGTGACACACACAGGTAAGAAATGGCAGATAACTTCTCCCTTTTTCCATTTCATCGAAGTTTCCCTGGAAACTCCACACCAGTTCAGGGTGTTTAGAGTGTTTCACACAAGCCTTGAAACTGGAAGGCTGAACCCATTTCACTGGCCACTGTAGAAAACAGATGTACTGGGAAGTGATATGAAGAAAGGGTTAATCCTGTCTCTAACTTTTTTTAAATGTCAATTTATTTAACCTAGAGAGAGAACAATTTTTTAATCATTGAGAAAAAGGCAAGTTATACTTGAAGATTAATTAAATGTTTCAGATCTTCTTGTCTCTTTAATGCAAGACTGATAGAATACCAAAGGGAAAAAAACCCCAAAAATCCCCAAAGTATATATAAAATAAACATAAGGAACACTGATTTGTACATCTGTAAACTTAGGCTTCTCAACTGAAATTGTCAGTAAGATGCTGATCATGTTTATGTGTTTGGAACATGGAATTTATTTTGCTTTTTAATTTGTTAAAGGACATGCAGCAAAAATGAGAGCCCTGGGATAGCATCTTTAAAGATAGCGGAGAGGTCTCTGGTACTGTCTTCAGAAGGATGCTGTCCCAGAGCACCCACTGTGATTACTTCATGGAGCACAGCAAGTCTGGGGATTGCCCTTGCTGGTGCTGGACAAACATCCTATGGAGGACCCTGGGGAAGCTAGCACACTTTCACGAGTCACTGCAGAGCAGAACTGATCAGAGTTTGCAAAGGAGATCAAGACAGTCTCCCTATTTTGCAAATGGGCACAGCACAGAGGAATGATTTGTTCCAGAGGCAGCAAGCTGCCTGACAGCAGCAGGATGTGGTGTTTGAAAGGAGATATGGGTTTATATGTAAGTAAAACTGTCCTTAAAGGACAGCCCACACTAAGATTTTTCTCTGTATGGAAACAGAAATAGATCTCATCCTTCTGATAATGGTAGCTCTCAATCTCAGTAATTCACCTGTACTACCAGTATCACCACTGTGAATCCATTATACTTTTAAATAAGAAGCACCTATACAAAAATATCAAAGTGCAACAATTAAGTAAATTATATTTAGAGCTGAACTCAGGCCCATTTCAAAGCCACCATTATCTCTCAATAAAGCACATGGCTGAATAACTATTTATTGTTAAACCTCGATTTTGTTAAATGGATTGGAAGCAATTGAGTGAACACACACCACCATTGTGAACAGGTTTTGATTTCAAAGGTGGTAAAGAACTTTCAAAGTTGCATTAGGGAGATCTTTTTTCCCCTTTAGCTCTGTATCATTTTCCAAACCATAAATGCTGCTTTGCAGACTTCCCTCCTTACACGCCAAAAATAGTCCCATGTGTCAATTTAAGAGATGGACAATCGGCATAAAGTCAGCAGAGAGAGCATAAATGCCTGAGAAGTTTTTAGGCGACATCTATGTAAACAATTGCTGTTGTCTTGTTTTCATCTCCAGGCAACTGATCCTCAGAAACATACATAGAATACAGACAGTATCTGGACAACCTTCCAACTCCTTCTTTCCAAGCAGTTTATACTTTCTCCATGTATAAAGGAACAGTATTTTACATACGGGACATAAAGTATATCTTGATTGGAAGATACACTTTTTGTTTTAAAACTGTTGATCATCATCTTTGTTAATCATCATCTAATGTCACAAATTTAAATCCTTTTTGAAAGAAGTAACATTCTTGAGCTTCAACCTGCAGTAATTTTTTAATACAGTCTAGAGTATTTCAGACCAGGAGGAACATAATCAATAAATATACATTAATACACATTTGCCTGTTGTGCTGCTCAGTGGCCCAGGGTTGTCAGTGTTTTTGATACTTTCCACACAAGTCAAAACTACTAATCTCTGCATGGAGACTGACAGTCAATGTGTCAATTTTGGCAATTTGAAAGACTGGCATTTGTTTTTATCCCTTCATTCAGTTCTCTAAGATAAATCTCCAATTAAGTCTTTTTTTAATCTCAAAAAAAAGTCAATGCTCATGTTTTCCCAGTTATTTTGCTTTTACTTTGCTTTATTTTAACCTCTAATCACAGTACGAATGAATCCTGTATCTCTGTATTTCCCTCATTGATATTCTCCCAGGATAGGATAATGCATAATTTTCAAATGTGTTTGTTTTCTCTTCAGCTGAATAAATACAGAAATCATCACCTCCAATAGCTTCTTGTCAGCCTGGAGGCTCACACACATTGCTGGGCAGTTAATGCTGAAGCTGTTTCTAAAACCAGGGAGATTTTTTCTTGAGAAATTGTTTCTTACATGAAGTATTACTGGCATTGATGGTGAGACCATTGCTTGGTAAAAAGGTTCTTTGATGATCTGCAGGGAGTAGCATTATCAAGTAAATCACAGTTCTCAGCTCCTGACTGAATTCTGTGCAACCTGCTTTAATGTACAGGATGGAAGCACTGTGTGTGAATATTGTCCTGTTTTTGTAGGTGTTTTAGGGATTGATTAGATCCTTAGTGTCTGTAACACTCAAGTAGCTGCAGTATGATCAGGAAGAAATGGTCTGAAGGTTCATGAGTCTCATCCTGGGAAAATGGGAATGAATTCATTCCTTTGTTGTTTCACTCATTCATTCTACATACAATTTATTTCTTGGACACTCCGGAACAAAGAACAGAGGCAGAGTACAACTCAGCAGATGCAAATGGCAGAAGACAGTCACAGCGTAGTTTGCAAGGGTGGCTTTTACCAATAATAACTGAGAGATACCAACCATGTGTCCTTTTCAAAGCAGCATTAATGCCTTCCTTCATTCCAGATGCCACACTATGATTTTACCACTTGCAATATTTAGTAGAATCCCCTTTAAGGCTTTGTTATCCAAATAAATTCTGAAATGTCTTTACTGCACTTTGAACTTTTCTTGTGACAGATAACTTTTATTTTCAGATTTGGAATTGAACTCTTTTAATATCAAGTTCACGGTTTGTGCACACAAATGTTATCCTAGGTTTAGGAGAAAGCAAGCCTCTTAATTATTATATCTTATAATTAAAATACATATAAAAACTTTTAGTTTCTGAGCTTTATGAAACTTTATATCTGATCTGACACCTTCCTAATTTGCAAGAATGTTATCAGTTCTGGCTTCATTTTTAATATGTGCCCAGGCTGCATGTTAGAGAAGCAATAATTATGGTTGTAACATGCTTGGGACATTTTTTGGGACATTTTTTGGGACATTTTTATGGTTAAAAATAGGGGGAAAGAAAATAATTGCTTAGAAAATGATGACCACTGCAAAAATTGTTTATCTGTCTGAAAAAGAATATTTCATTTTCTAAAAACAGTTCTGTGCAGGGTTTGCATCAGGATCGAAAAGAGAGTGAAAACTATTTAGATGAATAGCTAAATAGGTAACTGTTTAACTGAATAGCTTGCAAATTTTTATAATGAAGTTTTCTCTTGAAGTGTCAAGTTTTTTTGAAGGATGCTCTGAAATACATAATGAACGAGTGTTTTAAGGTTGCTTAAAGAATCACTGGCAAAGTGACTCAGCAAAAACAGGTTTAATATAAAAGTGACAGCACAACAAAGCTTGCTGGCAAGGTTCACTCTACTACTTACCAGATGGTTAAAACCTGGATGAAGAAGAAGCAAACAAAAATCCAAAAATCAATAAATCCAAACAAAAATAAACCCAAAAATATCTACATGAAGTCTGGGGGGAGAAGGAGGAAGAGAAAAGGATAGGAAAAGATAAGGATAAAAAGGAATACAGAAGACCCTCCTGTAGAGCCACAGGGTGAGCTAAACTGAGCCTGGACTTCGCCAAGAGTTTTTCTCCCTAAAGGCCCAACAGCACTTAATTTTAACAAAGCAGCACTTAATCTTTAGTAAATGGTATTTAATAGGTAACTGAAATGAAACAACTTAGCAATAAATTCATATAGAATTTACTATAACACAACTGACTTACAGGCCTGACTTACTACAATTTAAACTACTTAAGAGAGGAGAACTAAGAGAACATTCCTAGTACATTTGCTATGCCATAGTCACACTCACATGTGTTATGACCCACTGCAGAAGGTGAGGGTAACCCAGGTTCTTGCTAATAGATCCCTTGGGGTGGATTAGAGTGACATCAGTGAGTGAGAGATCAGTGTTTGTAAACATACATGTAGGGTTCAGTAGCCATTTCCATTTTGGTTGTTATTATCTGTAGTAATACAACAACATGAAAGCATTGCAATATGAAAGCACAACCACCTCATCAAAGGACATGTACAAGGGAAAAGAAAGGAGAGTGCGAAGATCTCACTGCCCACAGGCCCTGTGATGAGACTTGGTTGTTCCACAGTCTTGATCAAAGTGGTGATTGCAGGCTGGATCCTTCAGGTGGTAAGGGAAGTCCTGAAGAAGTGGTGGGGAAAAGCCCCTGGGATAATCTGCAAAACATAAAATCTACTGAGTTTATATTCACTCAGGTTCAAGAGGGAATGCCCAGGTACCTCCCCTGGGTTGGGGAGCTTCTCCTGTCTCACTCATAGCACACCATTCACCCCTGGTCATATCACATCAGAGGTTAACCACTGCACATCCAAAACCTCACCTCCTCCACCTCTCAATCAGGCTTCAACAAAGCACCCTGGCATCTCCACAAATGGGCAATATTTTGAGTCATTATCCCTTAAAATTTCGTTCTCTCACAGCATGCACACAAACAGGAAGAGTCTGTAGTAGGTATATGCATGTCAAAAATTCCCCTCAAGTTCAGGGAAGTACTCACTTTGGAGGTCTTTGCATCTTCTCAATGGTTGAGCCTTGAGGAATTGATGTATCAGCCCAGGATCCATCACTGTTCGGTGATCCTCTGAGTACAGCAAACTTGAGAGTTCACTGGCCCAGAGGGAGATGTTGGCCACAGCCACTGCAGTCCAGGAGAGCTCCAAGAGTGTCACTTTGAACTGGTGTTTATAGGGTTGCAAGAGTTGGCTTTAGTCACAGTAATTTTCCATCCTGGCCACGATTCTTTGAAAGTTTGATAACAAAAATATTATTCCACTTAGGTTGTTCAGGCAACAAAAATAAGTTTCCAAGGCTGTTAATTAAAACACAGGAACTTGTTAGACAGCAGAAGTTCCTGGGAGAAGAGAGTGTTTCTGATAAGCTCAAGAGGAGCTCAGCCAGCTGCTGTTTGTCAAGGCTGAGGCCTAATGACCATGTCTGAGGTCATAGTGTGGCCAGGGTGGGGGGGCATGCACCCCCACAGTAGCCAAATACAATTCAATAAAAGAGTTGCAATGTGCTGAGCTTGGATCTTTGAATTTGTTGTTAGAGGTTCTAGGATCATCTTCTATCAGCCCATCCCATAACCCAGAGGCAACTGCAAACACCACCTCATTCATGGATCCCATGGTGAGAGGCTTCCATCAGCCCACACACACATGGTGGGTGTTTGGAGAGTGCAGCTCCAGGCCCTCAGATCACCCACAGTCTGCCTGCAGGGGGTGGCAGGGATGGAAGGACACAGGGATGCCATACATGGACAGAACCAGGCTGCCCTTTCTCTGCAAACATCGTATTTCCTTCAGAACACAGATCATGCTTTTCGACAAATGAGTATCCCAGACCTTCAGTAAACTTCTATAAACAGTGAGAAGCCTTGCCTAGATTTAATAACCTACACAACTAAGTGTAGTTGATATGATTTTAGCCTCAACACGTTTCTCACAAGTTACTTCAGGCAGACCATAAGTGGAACCAAAAATAGCAGATCATGTCCTGGACAAACCCTTCAGCGGTTTCTGAGGTCCCAGCAGGGTGCCAAGGCCAGCCCATACACCAGGATCACAGAACACACAGGTTTAGAACTTGCAGTCAGCCCCAGCATGCTGGGAGCATGGCCTGGCCAGCAGGTGAACTTTGCCACTGACAAGGACAAGCTAAAGTGACTTTTGAAATCAGTGTTTAATTATGCTTATAAATGAGGCTCTTCACACACACCAAAAGGATGATTCCAAATGAAGAAATTGCTGGCTTTCAAATGCTTTCCAACAGACAATTTTTTGCAGGAATTTTCTTTCTTCTTTAAAAATCACATTATTAAAACTATAATTCACATCTGAAAACTCTGACAAGCAATTTCCCACATCAAAAAAGGGCTGAACTGGCAACCTGCAGCACTTTTTTCCAGTAAGAATCAGCAAAACCAGGCATTTCATAATTATGGATCCTGGCTGTTGCTATTGCTGATTAATGTATTTGGATGATTAGCCATTCTTATTGAAGGGAAGACAAAAACAGCATTACAAACTTTTAATTTATTAGAGTCCTCAAATAGCCAAGAGAGCTTCTTACAAATACAAATGTACTGAAAATGGACAGACAGACTCAACAAAAATAATAATCTCTCAGAAAAAAATCAAGCATTATTACAGTAATTCAGAATAAGGTCCTGTCACATTTACAAGCAAACTTGTGTGTAAGTTCAGCATCACTCAGGAATTTTTCAAGTCCAAGTTGAATCTTTTCAGCTAGTGCACTGAGCTTATACAGTACATTGTTTTCCAGCATCACCAATGGGTAATATGTAACCAAGCAGTAAAAGCAGTGGTTTAATCTTCAAAAGTCCATTCGTTCCACTGAAGGTGCACTATTGAAACAACAGATGTATTTAATAAAATTAGTATAATTGTCATATTACAGCTTTTTCCATTTCACTCTGACAATTGTGTGACTAAAAAATTAATTATACTGCTAGAAAACCTGTACATATGAGTGAGGAAAAACAATCACTAGAGATTTGTTCAAAATGAAAAATCCTAATGTTTCACTTAAATGAATTGTTCTGCTATTGAAGACAGACTTTCTGAACACTTTAAGATTGTTATTTTGTAAAAATATACTTCCTTATTCTATAGATATGGTAGGTAATGGCTAAGAGTTAGAGGGCAGGTTTAGATTAAATGTTAAGAAGAAATTCTTTATTATGAGGGTGGAGAAGCACTGGAACAGGTTGCCAAGAGAAGCTGTGGATGCCTTATCTCTGGAAGTATTCAAGGCCAGCCTGAATGGGGCTTTGAGCAACCAGGATATGAGGAAATGGGAATGAGGAAATGAGGAAAGCTGCACCAGAGGAGATTCAGGTCGGACATCAGGAAGAATTTCTTCACTGAAAGAATTGTGAAGCACAGGAATAGGCTGCCCAGGGAGGTGGTGGAGTCACCACTCCTGGGGGAGTTCAAGGACAACTGGATCTGACACTCAGTGCTATGGTCTAGTTGACAGCGTGGTGCTTGGTCAAAGGTTGGAGCTGATGATCTTGGAGACCTTTCCAACCTTAATAATTCTGTGATGTAAGGGAAGGTGTCCCTGCCCAAAGGAGGGCGTTGGAACTACGTGATCTTTAAGGTCTCTTCCAACCCTAACCATTCTAGGATTTTATGGTCATGTAATAAAAACCCACCCCAACAAACAGCATTCAGAATTAGTTGTGCTGGAATTTTTTTACACATTTTATGGTAAACATTCTCCTGAGATGTTGAATTAGTGTAGAAGGAATCAATGCTTCTCTTTTGCAGACCTCCCCACCCACCAAAACAGAACAGCAGTGTAAAACATCAAATAGAGAGTTTGCCATCTGAAAAGAAACCAGTCGCTGAAGGAAATGGACAATCTTCCTGTGAAAAAAAAATGGTTTCTTGGTTTTAATCCTCACTCCCAGCTTCACTGGAGGAGCACCTTCCTTATTTTTACCATGTTCTATGTATTAACTGTGCTGTCACTGATTTCATTTATAATTATTACAGCTCAGCCTGTAGTTTGAATTTCATAGACAGAAAAACAGCATCCTATATTGAAGTCCTGTGTTCTGGAGCCAGAAGTTGGTAGGACATTCATAAAAATTCAAGATTACTTTCTGACAAAAGCTTACACTTGGCATTGTTTCCCCAGTTTGTATAGTATACTACTATGCATTTTGCAGAACCTTGTGAAAAACTGAATTAACTCTCAATCTATATTTAGGTATATTTACGCTCATCAGTGTCACCTGTGTATTGTAGAACATAGGGCATTTAATTTCACTGCATCTGTCTAAAATAGCTGTAGAGTTGCTGGCTAGAACATTCAGGGGTTAATTAGCTTTGATGTTCTCACTTGTGAGTAGATGTATAGCTGTCAAAACTGTGTGATTAGGAAAACAAGGACTTGGACTTCCCATTTAAAACTGAACCTGCCAACCCACCCCTACAGAAACCTC
This sequence comes from Oenanthe melanoleuca, assembly GCF_029582105.1. Classification (NCBI taxonomy): domain Eukaryota; kingdom Metazoa; phylum Chordata; class Aves; order Passeriformes; family Muscicapidae; genus Oenanthe; species Oenanthe melanoleuca. The sequence continues at coordinate 17,048 of NW_026612831.1, read as the reverse complement.
TGGTGTACAGTTTGATACTGGGATGAAGTGAGCCCAAGAACAGCATTTGTACAGTGACAGTCCACTCCCTTAGAAAATCCAGTATCCAAGTTCCACAGCTCTGTTTTATGGATAGAGAAATGGACAATACAGACGTAGTCCTAAAGTATTTTACATATTTTTGCAAGCTGAGCCACAAAACCATCATGATACTCAGCTAAAGCTCTGCTGTATGTAAATTCCAGAAACTGGAAGGGACAAATTTCAGTAGTTATTGATCATTCTTCTGAAAACTGCTACAGTACTGCGGCATCACAAGACCCAGATCTAAGTGTTATCTGACAGCACCATGAAAACAGAGTTTAAATTCTCACATAATTTGTTTGTAGTTACTCAGTGAATTGCAGCAAAGGCAACCCAACATGTTTCATTAGACTATTTCTTATTTTTGTAAGCTTATTTTATTTCTTTGCTGTACAAAGGCAGAAATGCAAACCATCTCAATAAATGTACACCAGTAACTACCTAGAAATGATACAAATATGTACACAAAGCCCAGTTATTTCACTTCAGTGAAATACCATAGTTCATGTAGAGCTGGATGCAAACAGCACCTACACAACGTAAGGCATAACTCTCAGGATATTTACATCTTGTTCTTTATAGCAAAGGCTTCCAATACACCAGTTCTTTGTTATACTCATATTTGACAGTCCTGCTTAGTAGTGCAGCCTCAGAACTAAAAAGTGCATTTCTTCACTTTATACATTCTCACACAGACTGTGGACTGTTCCAGAAATAGTTCTCCAACCTTCCTTTTTGGAAGTCATTGATTATCTATGTTTTCTGTCGATTAAAATTATAAGGTAAAAGTACTGTTTTCCCGAAGTTCTGTAGATCACATGCAATTAATAGAAAGCTCCTGAATTCAACTCCAGAAACTGTTGTCTTTTGACTTGGGAAGATAAGCAATCCTGTGAAAGCACTCAACCAATCCACTGCTGGCTTTTTAGAACACTTTGGAAATTTCAGGTTCCTAAGTTTGCAGATCCAAGCAGCTATGGAAAAGCTGTATAACATAGATATTTACATTCATTAGATTTTTGGGTTGTAATTAATCTGGCATCTCAAATGGTTTTTTCTCTTCCATCGGAGATCTCACTTTAAAAGGAAATTTAAAAGGAATATGATTACTCTAATTGTAGAAAATACAACTGAGTTATTTCACAGGCAAAATGATGTAAAAAAATGCCTAGGATGAAAAAGTCAACTCTTCCCTTCACCTATAAAGCAGCACTTCTAAAAATAATTTCCCTCTCTGTGTTCAGAGCTAAAGCAATTCCTGCCACATTTATTTTTAAGCCACAACATCCTGTAGCACTAGGGTTCTTCAGAGTCTCTATTCCATCCAATCTTGTTTTAGATTACAATACCACATCCCCTCTTCTGTCTGCCCTCCCTCAGGGCAGGAATGAGCAGCAGCACAGTTCTTGTTTAAAACAGCATCATAACTCTCATGGCAACAATCTCAGCTGAGCAGGACTCTGTAGTGCAGCAGCTGAGAGCTGACACATGCTGCTCCATCCACGGAGCTGCAGTCTGATAGGAAAGCAGCAGAGTGAAGGAAGGGGAAGGCCAGGGAATGAGAATGCCTTGCTCTATGTGCACGAGCCTGACTCTGTGACCTCCTGCTGCTGTGAGCTAACACAACAGCAGAGACTTCTCTTCCAGGTGCTTCCTATACTCCCACACATCTTGGCCCACAAACTATGCGCAGAAAATTATACTTGTTCAACAGTACAGCTTACCACTTTATCAGAATGATATGACAATTGTAAAAAACCAAAAAAATCACAACTACACGTGGATAAAAATGTAAAAGGAGGACATTACCTTCATCAGGATAAAATGATGTCTCAGTTTCACTAGTGACTGTATCCATATCTTCATAAGTTTTGGCATCTGGCTTGTCTTTTTCCACCTCACATAGATACACGTCAATGGGTCCTTTTGTGCTCTTCACATGTACTTCTATGTGATCCTATAAAACAGCAACTTGCATATAAGCCAAAGCACAAATCTTATACATTCTTTACATATTTTTGCATATTTTTAAAAGACAATAGATTAAGAACAAAACAAATACAAAAATGATGTAACTATTCAAAATTGTGTTACTACTTCCACATAAATTATGACTATTACATACATTTGTAGGATAATTATTATACAGAATTAAGCTAAACAAGCTTTCATTTTTGATGAATGTGCACTGAAGTATTTGTTTAGTCTTTTGATTCACCTTCAGATATATGACCAAGACTTATTATATGTTTAGGAAGAGTAACAATATTTAAAAACTTGATAAAACAGTGCCATGAATCAGACAACAAACTGACAACAACAAGCTTTAACAACATGGTAAAGCTACTAATCCCTATTGCTTCTACTGATTTCCTTCAGCAGACATCACATTGCAAGACACATAGCAAATAAATCTTAATGCATAATGGAGAAAATATTAGGTTCTAATGTACAACTTTTAAAATTCTGCCTTTTTACTGCTTCAGGAAGCATTTGGAATTGTACCTTTTCATCTCCACTGGATGAGAGAAAGCTCCTTTGACCAGGGAAACTACAGGAGATCTATGCAGTGGATCTAACTCTTGGTTCTACTGATTCATCTCCTTTTCCTAAGATATCCCCACCTTTATCTCCACACAGAAAGGCAACTTCGATGACTACACAATTTGGAAGATTATAAAAAATGCTCATGCAAAAAAAATGGAATTCAAGTTCTGTTTGTTCTTAGGCTGCCTTCCAGGATTTGCTCTCTCAGAGCACAACCAACAGTGGGTTCCCAGCACAGAGGTCCCACTATGCAGCTGCAGCATGGCTGGGTGTAGGGGGCAAAGGTCTGGCTCCTCCGTGAGACAAGGATGGAGCCTGTGTATTGCACCGTGGGGTGAGGACAGGGCACAGCCCCACTCCATGAAAAATCCCTCTAGGGATGATCTACCAGAGTGACAATTTGTTCTTTTTCCAACCATACTGTACATTGCACGCTTTATTACAGCTGTTCCATTCTCTCTAGCAAAACCAGGTAGCTAAAGCTCAGATACATTTATAGTTTAATAATTCAGGCAAAAAGAAAAATACAGCAAGTAAGTTTCTAAGATTACTGTCCCTGCAGCACTGTTTAGTGGAACACAAGAACAATGAACTACTGCTATCTGCATGACAAAGCAACTGGAAATCAATTACTGACTGCTGCTGCAAAAAAATCAAAATTGAGAACTTTTGTTCCTTTAGACAAATGTATAAGACTTACATCTTTAGGAACTGGTATTTCCAATTTGGTTTCCTCTGGAGCTTTGATTGCGATCACAATCTGTTCCTGAAATGCCTGAATGCTTCGGATATCTTGGTATGTCACATAAGCTAGTGTATACATTGGTCAAGGATTCTGTAAAGCTATTTGCTAATGGGCAGAACATAGAGTGTCATGTGAAGATATGTTGAGGCAGAATACCAATTTCAGAAAATTGATCAACAATTCAGCAGAGGTTAATATTAGCTTTGTAAAATGAAGTATCAGCTAATAGAAGAAAAATACTTTTCTGTATTTCCAGGAAGGAAAAAAAGCTTTTAAACATATATTCAATGTTAAAAAAATACCCAAACAGTTTTCACCTATGTTGTTGTAAGTCTACAAAGCAGAGAAAATACTGTTCTTCAGAAACTACAATCTATTTTCTAACAGCATGAAAAAATATTTGTGAGATGCTACAAAACTATTTTCTTAAACAGTAAGGCATAAAAAAAATGAGCACACCTTAATATCCTGCCAAACAAGGGAGCTAAATAATATTTTATTGTAACCCAAAGCCAAAATTCCATCTTTATTCCATATATTAAAATAAATCTCTTTTCTAAGGTCAAAATTCATCTGAAAGTCTGAACTACACTGGGATCTCTTTCAAGAGAGAAGAGTATTAGGACACAACCAACATACCATTATATCTCCTAAGCCACTGGCACTCCATTCTGAGTCCTCTCAGTCATCTCACTAAGCAGCTTGAGCTCGCTGGTAGATCAAGACCTGCCCCTGAGACAACTCAAATGGAGAGAACAGGGTGATGGTCAGGGTACCAAGACTACTGCCCCACTCATACTTCTGCAGTGGAAAAGTGTCACAAGCAGCATTCCTCTGAGGACAAGCTAGGCTGTCCATGATACTGCAAAGCCAGGCACATGACTGGCATTCTCAAATACAAAATAATCAAAAAGCTTGCTATTATAAAACTCATTATCAAGCAGTACAGCGTATCTGTGGTATCAGCCTACACTTAATAGATATGTGAGTAGGTCCAACCAAAACCACGCGTTAAAATAATGCAAGAGTTGAAAGGATATTTTGCATTTTCTTTGTCATCTGTTAGTTCAAATATCTGATGAGCACAATCCTTGATTAATTCATCCAGAGCTTCTTCCATGGCTGATAAGTCAGAAAGTTCATCTTTAAGGTTTTGCTGCTCTGGTGCTTTTCCAACAACTTGGTCAAGATTGTTACCTCTAGAAGAATTCGAAAGTCACCTATTATGTTTATATAAATAGACACCTGTTTATTAAACATCGAGTATACTAACAGAAAACAGTAAGGAACTCTGGCATCCTTTATTCTGCTGAAATATGCTTCCTTGAAAGATATATATATCATGAAATATGCTTCCATATACTTTTGCACTAGATACTTGTTAACATACTAGGCAATTAACACAGCATAAGGATACAGAACTTAAAATATTATCTATAACAAGTAATTTCATATGCTTAAAGATACTCTCAAAGTTATAAACATTAGTTACCATTGTTGGGATTTACTGTTTCAGAAACTAGAAGTTTCAAAGCCAACTCACATCCACTGGATAAGATTCTTAGATCTTTTTTGAATCAAGTCGATTCCATCCAACACATTGGTGATGTCATATACTCTTCGTTTTCGTACTCCAAGTGTTGTTGCAACTTCATTTAAATCAAGGACACCATCTGGAGCTTTTTTGAGAAGAGCCATAAATTTTCGTGTCAAAAGCACCAAGGATGCATCAAATCGAGGCCTTTTGCCTTTTGCAGTTTCTGTAAAGTTTTGGTAGAATGTTTAGGGTAAGCTACTACATAAGCATGAAGTATTCCTTAAAAAAAAGTGATCATGATGAAGCAACAATGATAAAAGTCTGGAAGTTTTCAATGCTGACATTGCAATGGCACTATATAAAGCCTATTAACTACACATGCCTTCATTGTTTGCAATGAGTTTATCTAAATAGCAAGCATGCATTTTTATGTTTTCAACATTTATGATTCCACGCTGCTAGTATGGATATTAATAACTGAGTAACTGTATCTTCTATGGGACATGAGATCGGATCACTGAACAAATACCAATGAAACCTTTGGTTCACTATAGATAGTGCTGAGGTGCTGCCAGAGAAACTCTATCTCTGCTCCATGACACTGTTACAGTATTTTTTCACTCCTTTTTGGTCCAGTTTAACCAGTAGACCTCCCATGTAACCATCAGGCATGGTTCAGGAGTCAGCTTAGCTTTAGGACTGTCTCAGCCTGGCCATGACCAATCTGCTCTGGAACTGAAGAACTTGGTACATAGACTAACTCTGTTTGCACTGTTTAGTCTCAGGGCAAAAGAAGTGGTCATTCCCTTGTTTGATTTACTAATGCAACAAAGATCTACAGCTAGCCTGACACCCTGGTTTAAGAGATTCCTGTGCTATGTGTATCCATTGCCAAATATTTAAGTCACTGATTAATAACTTGAGAATGTTATTTATGCATGCAAAACACACAAAAAGCACCTACTTTTAGGTGCTTACTTTGAGGCACAAAGAAGTCATAGTATGGACACACTCATTTGAGGCCAGTCAATAAAAGATTGTCAATTCTGCTGTTACTTATCTTTTCTCCCAAAAAGCAAACCAGGTATTTCATCTGATCAATGTGTGTCCCTGAGCTTCAAGAAAAGGTGTGTGTGTAAAAAAGTATCCTAGACAACACTCTACTTCAACCATCAGTATTTTTCCCAAGATGAATGAGATACGCACTTTTATTCATAATGTATCACACCCATTCCAGAGCTGCAAGTTCCTGCACTCCTTAACACAAAGTGACAGTTTTGGACTGTGCAACTGTGAAATGTGTGAAACAATTCAACTGGTAAGAAAATAAACAAAAAAAACACAACATCCAGAAATTCACCAAAGTTTACTTCCACATTTGTTAACACCAGCTGAAACCCAACATCTGACAGTATGTTGTTACAGTTTTTGCTAACTCACTTTTCCTGTGCATTATTTTCTACATAACAGTGGAAAGGTACACTTGCAACAGATGTGAAGAAGAAAAGCCATAAAGAATGTGTTGCTTCACATCTGTTCTTTCAGCATGTCCAGCATTTTTCTTGCTCTGCTGATACTAAATACATTTTTTCATTTGTCTATAGCATGTACTCACATTACAGAAAGACATGAAATACTGCAAGATTAATTTTCACACATGACACATAGCAACTTACTTTTCACAAGCTGTGTGTCCTCCTGCCCATTCAGGTTAGTCATTGGTGCCTGAGGAAATAAAAATGGAAAAAAAAATAATTGTCATAAAATGCTATCCACAGGGGAAGCTTCCTTCAGAAGAATTCCTCAAATCTACTTTAGATGTTACAGCCATCACAGTTCTGACAATTCAACAGCTATTACTGAAGTGAAGAAGTGTCACTAAATAGCAGGAATATATGCTCTTTAATTCCTGCCAGAATTTTCAGTCTTTGATCTCAGCACAACTCATTCTGTTTTCAAAAATAGGAAGAACTACTGAACTCACTGATGCTCAGGGCAAGCTGCAACCTCTCTTGCATCTTTTGTTTCAATTCATGGCTCATCATGTACAACTATGAAATATCTGGCCACCTTTTAAAGTTCTTAACTTGCCTGCAAGTATGGAATGAAACTTGTCAGGGGAAGTTTGGGTAAGATATTCAGAAACTGGTTCTTCTCCCAGAGGGTGGTTGGGCACTGGAACAGTCTCCCCAAGGAAGTGGTCACAGCAGCAAGCCTGCCAGAGTTCAAGAAGCTCTTGGACAATGCTCTCAGGAACACGGTGTGAGTCCTGGGATTGTCCTGTGCTGGGACAGGAGCCTGACTTGATGATCCTCATGAGTCATTTCCAACTCAGGATCTGCTATGATTTTTGTGAAGGGCTGCTATGGCTTAACTTCTCTCAGGAGTTAATTAATAGCCTTCCTGTACTAGTGGGCCTAAATCAGGAACAACATTCCAAGGGCAACCCAATACATGTCAAGTAAGGAAAAAGAATCACTTCCCTCCATTTACTGTTCACCTGCTAAGACAGCCTCATATCCCTTAATGTCAAGGCACAGGGCAGGTGCACATTTAGGCCACTGTCCATGAAAACCCCCAGGTCCTTTCAACAGGGTGGTCCCCCAGCCTGTACCACTGCAGGGTAAAGGAAAGGCTTGAACACTTGATTTTCAATTTCCTGGGTTTATGAGGTGTTAGATGACCCCGTTCCTCCAGCTCATAAACCTCATATCCTGCACCTATCAACAGACAGGCCCTCAGAGAGACCCTGCCAGGCACCCACCAAAGCTGCTCTATCACTCCTGTCCACAAGTGGTCAGGGGATATGTGTAACAAGAAGGTCATGAGTTGAGCTAAGGACCAGAAGAGATCACTCACCAAATACCATAATGGACAAAACAGACTCAGCTTGGGAATATTCATTAAATTTATTACCATTAAAATCAGAGCAGAATAATGAGAAATAAAACACATCTTAAGAAAACACCTTCCCCCCACCCCTCCCACCTTCCCAAGATCTACCTCTACATACTAGCAGCACAGGGAGACAGGAATGGGGGTTATGTCACTTCATCAAAAGCTCTTCCTGCTGCTGCTCAGGGAGGAGAGTCCTTCCTCTATAGTGTGGGGCTCCCTCCCACAGAACACAGCCTCCAATGAACTCCTCCAATGTATGTCCATCCCACAGCAACAGTTCACCAATTGCTTCAACGCACATCCCTTTTCCTCAGAGTGCAGTCCTTCAGGCACAGCCTGCTCCAGCGTGGGTCAAGGGTCACAAGTTCTAGCAGAACACCTGCTCCAGGATGGGCTCTGCTCTCCATGGGGTCCCTGCTAGGAGCCTGCTCCAGCATGGGCTTCCCACAGTTCACAGCCTCCTTCCAGGCATCCTCCTGCTCCAGCCTGGGTATACTCAATGGGCTGCAGGTGGATCTCTGCTTCCCCATGGTCCTCCATGGGCTGCATGACAGGCTGCAGGGAATCTCCCCTCCAGCACCTGGACCACTTCCTCCTCCTCTTTCTCCACTCACCTTGATGTCTGCAGAGTTGTTCCTCTCACAAATTCTCATTCCACTCTTCTCTGGCTGCAATTACAACTGTATAATAACTTTTTTTCCCTTCTTAAATATGTTATCACAGAGGCACTACTAGTATTGCTAAACTCAGCCTTGGCCAGTGACAGATCCATTCTGGAGCTGCCTGGCATTAGCTCTGCAGGACATGGGAGGAAAAATTCTGGCAGCTTCTCACAGAAGCCACCCTGCAGACCCCTACCTGCTATCAAAACCACAAAAATCAAGACCACAAAAACCCAGTACAGGGTATACAATCCCAACGTTTTCTTTGTTTGGGGTCCTTGCTCCAGCTGTTGTACCAAGATTAAATTATTTTAAGAATTCAAATGTCTGACACTCTGCTATAGGGAACTTGGAGTGAATCTGGTGAGGGGACCGTGTCTGAGTGTGGGGGTGCAGCTGCAAAGGGGCCTCAGTCCCAGCTCCAGTGGTGAGAGTGACTGACAAGAGTGGCTCTTGAATGGTCAGACAAGGAAATTTCTGTAATATTGTGACCTATGACATTCCTTGCTAATTTCAACACTACAACTTTGGTGTATCAAGCATCATATCTGCATATCCAGGCACTTTTTATCCTTGTTCTTTAGTCTGCCCTGCATATGTTCTTTTTGCCATGAGTGTAATGATGAAATGTGTTTCTCCTTATTGATCTCCATATCTTCGGCTCCTCCAGCTTCCAAAGCTGTCTTCCCAAAAATCTCAACTACCTCTTGGCAGAATAAGCTGGAGTCTTGAAGACTGAGTAAGCTAGCATCTGGGTTCTGCACTTTGCTACTAGCCTTCCTTACCAGTAGGCTCAGGGTCTTGAATATCCTACTGTTAAGAAAACTTCCCAGTCTGCCCATTCATGAGACTCTCTGGCAGTCACACACTCCCAGTTAGAGGAAAGAAGCCCCTTCATGGTGGACAACCTCAGTGAGCTATTGGGAGGACCACTGGACTCCCTACACACCACACTCATACAGTAAGGCCATGTTTCCTTATTGATTCAACCCCAGGTTTCCCACTCCAGAGTCTCAGACATCTCTCCATAAAGCAATTTATTCAATATTCTGTGTTGTGCAGCAACACAGAAACAGCCCAAGATGATATCTCCAAAGAGCGATGCACAATAAAGGAACCTCTAAGTCTTTACACCCTCATTGTCTACCCTGGTAAATCTTGCTCTTCCCCCCGAGTCTTCTGCTCCTGCTGTGTCTCCCCATGTATGTCTCTTCATCCACCTCGGCAGTGCCTCCATCTTTGTGCCCTTTTGTTATCCAAAGGGCTGGCAGTTCATGGCTTCTGCTGTGTGCCTCAGTTTCCACTCACCTGGTCAGTGCCACCATCTTCCTGCCATTTGGTATCCCAATGATTGGGCAGCTCATGGTCTAGGGATCCCAACCATCTGGTGCCTGCAAACCCAGCTACCTGCACTAGATGTAATTCACACCTTCCATGGCCATCACAGGCAAGGCTGCTAATGATTACCACATCTCTGTTTATAAGAAGCTGATTCAGGAAAGCATCACTCATTGTAAACTCATCTAAATATCTACATAAAGAAGCTGTGCCAAACACCATTTGCTTCTGACAATCGTCACTTCAATTATCCACCTAAAAACTTACATGACCTCTTTCATGGCTTTAAGAAAATACTACCAAGTAAACTTTAGTCCAACTGACAAGATTAATTTTTTAAAAGCAATATATTTAAAGAAGTTTCACAAAATCAAAAGTATGCATCATCAGGATTAACTAAAAAAAAGTAATGATTTTTTTATAAGTTTTACAAACTAGGCTTTTTTGCCAGCTACTTCATAGCATTGCTAAAGGTAATCGTGTCAGCTGCACGTAAGATGAACACAGACATTAAGAGGAGAAAACTCATTGTAGTCCTCTTTTCTCATACTTGGCTACAACATATTAAGCTGGATGAAGAGGCTATAGGAAACACGGTCAAGAAAAACCATGCCTTTGCATTCCAGCACCTTTCCCGGGAAGCCCGCCCCAACGCCACGAGGGAGGGAAGCACCCCACGGCTCTCTCGGGTACCACGCTGCCGGCCCGCCGCAGCTTTCCCGCCCACAGCCGCAGCACGGGCTCTGGGCCGCCTCCTCACAGCTCCCGCGGCAGGAGCGCAGCCGCAGCGCCGTCCCGCCCTGTCCCCGCGCACAGGCAGCGCCTCTCCGTGCCGCCCGCCATGTACCTCACTCACACGCAGCGTGTCCGGCTGCAGCGGCCTCAGGCGCTCCCACTGGCCGGGGCTGGCCATGTCCGCCCGGCCCCTCCTCCTCCCTGCCCCGGCCGGCCCCGAGGCGAGGCGCTGGGGGAGGGAGGGCGCGCAGACGCGCTCAGGCCGAGGCTCCGAGCCGCCGCAGGGCGCGGGGCGCCGCGGGGCCGCTCCCGCCCTCGCCGCTGCCCGTCATGGCCGCCGCTCCCGCGCGCGCCCGAGGCGGCCGCCGGGGCGGGAACGGGCGGGCCCCGCGCACGCGCCCTGCCCTCCGCCGCCGGGGCGCTTTCCCGGCGTTACCCATCGGCCCCCGCGGCGCTTTCCCGCCCTGCTCGGCTTCGTCTCCCGGCCCCGGGGGTGCCCCCGCCTCACCGAGCGCCCGCCGCAATGCGCCAAATCAGCTCCTTCCCTCGGCTCCAGCAGCCAGACCGCCAGACCGGCGGAGCACACCGGCTGCTCGCCCCCGTCCTCGCCTTTGCGACAGCGCGAGCGCGCTCGGCACTGCAGCGGCCAGCGTGGGTTAAGGGGAGGAATCACAGAATGGGCTGAGTTGGAAGAGACCCACATGGATCGTCGAGTCCAGCTCCTGGCTCTGCACAGGACACCTCAAGAGTCACACCGTGTGCCCGACGATTTGTCCAGATAATTCTTGAGCTCTGTCAGGCTGGTGCTGGGACCACTTCCCTGGTGAGCCTGTTCCAGTGCCCAAACACTCTCTGGGTGAAAAATCATTTTCTAATATCCAAACTAAACTTCCCCTGACACAACTTCAGGCCATTTCCTCAGTCCTGTCCCTGCCCCACAGAGCAGAGATCAGTGCCTGCCCCTCCTCTTCCCCTCCCAATGGAGCTGTAGCTGCAGTGAGGTCTCCCCTCAGTCTCCTCCAGGCTGAACAGACCAAGTGACCTCAGCCGCTCCTCACACGCTTCCCCTCAAGAAGAGCATCCTCGCTGGTTACTGCAAGGAGGGAGATCGCTCTTTCCTCCAGGTGACAGCATGAGCAAGGAAAGAGCATTCTGTCTGAGCATTGCCATGCAAGTATGTCTGAGAGCAATTAGTATTGATTCCCTGCCAAATTAATTGTTTTTGTCATTGCTTACTAGTAGGAGGCAGCCAAAGTTGTGTGTGTCACTCACAGGGGAGACACGGATAGAATGCCCGTGTCAGGAATAAGTTAATTACAAAAGGTTTGTGAGTGAAGGGCAAGGTAGAGCCAGACAGGAACCATCAAATGTGGCATGTCCAAACTAATCCTGTCCATTTACCTTGCAGCAACATCCTTTCCCATGTCCCAGCTCCATTGCTCCTGCCCTTTTCTCCATACTTCAGATAACATTTTACAAGCACTGATGCCTTGTTCATTTGCCAACCTCAGCAGTAGTCTCAGAATTTTCAATTGTGTAGTTTACTTCTGTTTGTCAGAAAAGAAACATTTCTTTAAAACATAGCTCCTTGTTAGATAGCCCATCTGTTGCTTGATTGCTCTCTATGGCAACTAACTCTCTTCTACAGCAGGTAAGTTTGTCGTGGAGTTCTTTTGCTTAAAGAATTATGAACTATTTTGCTTCTCCCACCCACATTTCAGGTGAAATTTCTAGTCACTTTCCTAATTTCATCAGACCCGTAAAACTGCCAGTCTGGTATGAGGAATTCAAAGCCATGAAGAACTTCATTCGTATTCTAATATGGCAGACCAAACATATCAACTAATGTTCTATTATCTTGAAAGAATACTGAATTAATTTTCATTTACTATGCATTTCATAGCCCTTCCAGTTAGACATTCCTTTAGAGTAGTTTATGGTATCACCAGTGGTGTATCAGATGCCTTGACAGAGGATGTAATTTTCTCCATAGCAACCACGTTTCAGTCAAGTACTTGCATGGTAATATTTCACCTGGTAGAGAACTAAGGTGAGTTGTTCTTGTGCTCTAATGAATCAACAAGAATAAAGGAGGCAGAAATGTATTACAGTTCCTCAAAGGCAGGATGTCTGTGTTTCAGCACATTTGGAGTTGAGCATTTAAAGACATCATGCAAATGCTGGTTGTCAGTATTGCAAGGTGAGGTTAGACTGCTGACAGGTGCAGGTTTTCCTGTCATGGAAAGGACACGATTACACCAAAATGTAAAAATGCTCATTTTTGTGTGTGCAACATAACCTAATTGCTAACTTCTCTGTGGTGATGTACACAGTTCCATGAGGAACGTATACTTTTCACTCTTTTTTGTATTCTGGAAGATGCATTTTATCATTGCAGTTACAGATTGCATAAACCCACTGTGATAAAGCAGGTTTTTTCCACCTGGAACAGCAGAACAGTTTGAAGTAGATGTCTAGGGCCATGTTAGTTTGAGGTTATGTGAGGGATGTGCCAAGCAGTATTAGTCATTGAATAGGAATTGGTGGCTGTTGGCTGGTCAGATATTAGGAGGAGGCTAACAACTCATAATTTGAGGATTAGGATACATGAATTCCTGTATTAACCCATGTGGAAAACATTGCATCAACGTTTAGCTATGCTGTTGTTCTAGCCAGTCATAAGATAAAATCCTGTTGTTCCCCTGCTTCTCTGTTCTTGCCTGCTCGTCCTTGCCTTGTGTCTCGTGGAGTGAAAAACAGCCTCACACAGATTCAGGAAGAGTCTTCTATATTTATATGAAAATTAAAATGTTTGCTATTCTTTTAAATGAAAATTAGATCTTGAAGTAACTCACAGCTATCAGGAGTTTTTGCTGTGGCATTCTGTTGATAAAGAGTTTTATTCTAGTATGGTAGTTATTTACATTTTAAAGCTGATAATTAAACATCACACATTCTTTATTAGAATCATCCTGTAGATAAAAATTATAATTGTACCAATTTTACTATTATCTTAACACATAATAAAATGACTGTGCGCTCTTTTTACACTTTCAGGCATTAATTGTACAAAACATGATTCTTAAAATAAAATATTTGCTTCTTTATCTGAAATTGGTTTCTTTTTCGTTACATTGATTCTTAATGTGCCACCAGGGGGCAATAATTCGTTTTCTAAATCTGATCATTTACCATCAAAACCTGCCAGAATACTGGATTCACTAACATTTTTAAATTACTGTATGTGAGTCAAAACATAAGTTTCTTAAAAATGCTTCTTAAATTACTCGGGTAATTTAACATTTTATCCTGCAATACTTAGGTATGTAGGTTTTATTTTATTTTAAGCAGCTGAAATTTTACTGCTTTGTAGAAGTTTTTTGGTGAACTTCATGCAGGACTGAAGTGGTGAAAGGTTTGGATTTCATGCAGTATGGGATTTTTTTTGGTGGTTTTTATATTACCATTGTAATTTAAAGTTTGTTTTAATCAGGTTATTTTCCCATTCTCTTACTTTTTGCTGCACTAATATACTATTTATATTTATTAGCATATATATGTGATCCTGAAATTGGAAATATATCCGTTGAAAGGTACCTTTATATCCTTACATGATTTTTTTCTTCATGTTCATAGTGGTTACAACATTCTACAGTTAAAGCCAAGGCCACCTTCTGTAAAACTCTACAATTCTGTATCAAATGCAATCTTTCCTTTCATTACAATAATCTTACAGCTGGATCTTACATTAAGTGCACACGTATTGCTGAAAAGATGAGCCAGTGGAAATATATTTCTGCAAAAGTACAAAATAATGAAAGACAGGGATAGCTGTAAATATCTATTTGAACTACATGCGACTGTGGAGTTATCCATATTTTTGTATATTAGTATGTCAGTCTCGAGAAGTTTCCAGGCCTCCCTAAGGTCCTCCCCACTGCATAACCATTAGGCATAAAGATATAAATTTTTATGCTGTAAAATGTAATGACTTAAATCTGAAAATTTATCTGACTTAAATCTGATTCTACTAAAGATTCTACTATAGTGGATTCTTTCTCAATGTGCTCAGCTTAATCTGCCTGAAAAAAAGTTCTTCCTGTATATGTGGCAAATAATCATTCTTTAAGAAGGCAGGTCTCCTATTTGTTAATTTTGTTGTGTGAATATGAGGAAGATTGAGTCAGTTAATCAGATTAGAGCAGCACTGTGCTAAACAGCATTCATTTCTGTCAGGTCTTGAATGTCACTCAAAAGTCATTGATGTGGTATCACATTGGAGACATAGGGTTTAGTTCGTGATATAAACTGAAGCTCCTGCTTCTTCTACCTGTAATTCAGAAAAGAAATTATAGTTGAAAAAAAAACTCTTAAGGTGACATTGGAGCTGTGTAAATAACAAGTACTTTCTGTGTATATGAACACTGGTGTCCTACTCAAAAGGTTCAGTGAATATTGTGTTCTTAGGAAGGTTTGGAAATTTGGCAGTAAGCCATCTGCCATTGACTGATCCTGAGGGTTTCTAGGCAAAGAGCTTTGAAGAGCCTGCTGGAAGTTTTCATCCATGCTAAGGAGTTTAGCAAGTTTTGCAACAGAAGATTCCTGTTGCAAAAGGTCATTATTATATTTTTTTATTTGTACCTTTTCTGTGGCAGAGGAGATGCAAAATTCCCTGATGTATTGAATTTTGTCAACTTCTAATGTATGGAAAAGTTGAAGTATGTCCTCATAAGGTGGTTGTCTTTATATCATGAGTTTAAAAGTATCCTTGAAGTTAGTGGGGTTTTTTGTTTGTTTGTATGTTGTTGTTGTTCTTCTTTTGGTGTTTTTTTATAAATTTACAGCTTAAAATTTTATCTTATAATGTGAAAAAGTGTTAAACAGTACCTACTTGAAATTTCTGTTATGTGTGCACTGAGATTTTTGATTTAGCGCATTCACTGATGGTGGGATTGTCAAGATGCATAAAAGTCATTCTAGCCTAACACATTGTGCACTTCCATCCTTTCCTCGAGTTTCTCACTCTCTAATAGCAGTGAGAACTTGAAATGGATGAGAAATGTTGAGGCACCTGTTTGTGCTGAGGGAAGGTGTAGGAGAAAGAGATTCTGGGAAAGTGCCAGGAAAAAAGTGCCTGACACTGGGAGGCAAGCTGTAGGCAAATGCTGGAAAAACAGAAACCATGGAAAAAAACTCACGTACCTTTTTGAATTTTGAGGCATCTGCATTCCTCCATGCTCTGCTAGTCCAGCCCCAGTGCTTCCATGTCTTACCATCAGGGAGTAACACCCTTTGTGAACAGGTCCCAGACCTCCAGCAAGATGAGATCACCTCCAGCCCCAGAGGATTAAAGCTAAGCAGAAATTTTCTGCCTCTCTTCTTATCCTTCCCTTCCTCTCATATTTCCACCACAAGCAAAATGGAAGGTAGCTATTACCACTGAATGGTAATACCATTGTTTTACCATTACTCATTGTTTTACCATTGAGAAATGGCAAAATGCAGTTTTGCCTACAATACTGAGGAACCTTAGAATCAGAGATTCATTTAGGTTGGAAAAGACCTCAGAGATCATCAAGTTCAACCATTAGCCCAGCACTGCCAAGTCCACTACTAAACCATGTCCCTGTGTGCTACATTGGCACATCTTCTAAATGCCTCCAGGAATGGCTACTTAACCTCTTCCCTGGGCAGCGTGTTCCAAAGCTTGACAATCCTTTTGATGAAGAATTTTCCCCTAATATCCAATCTAAACCTCCTGTGGTGCCACTCAAGTCTGTTTCCTCTCATCCTATCTCTTATTGCTTGGAAAAAGAGACCAACACCCTTCTCATTCCAACCTCCTTACAGGAGGTTGTAGAGAGTGGCAAGATCTCCTGAAGCCTCCTTTTCATCACCTTGAGTTGGTTCTGGTCAGAAGGCAAATTCTAATAAACAATAATAAATTATTAATTGCAAATGACAGTTTATATAATTACAGGAAAGCAAAAATGATCAGTTTTTACATTCTGCAGCAGTGAGTTCTTTAATTTTAATTTTTTTGTTAGGAAAAACAAAGTAATTTTGTTTCAAATTTGGTGCTCTGTATTTCCTGTATTACGGGGAAACTGGAAGAATTTCTTTTCAATGCACTTTTTCCATATTATTCTCAACTAAATATCTCAATAGATATTTGTCAGCTCAGTTACCCATTTTCCAGTTTGAAGACTCCTAACCTATGTAATCTGTTTTGTCTGGAAAGTATTTCAAATGTCTAGTCACTCTTGTATGTTACTTTTCTGTTCTGCTGTAGCCTTTTCAAATGTGACATTTGAAAGAAGTAACACTCTAATCTGAAAGGGAAAAAAAGTAATGGGCAAAAGGATGCTTTTTCTCCAATATGAGAACAATAAAGCTGTGGATCAGATTGTCTAGAAATGTTGGGTAGTCCTCATCCTTGGAAGTTTCCAAGACACAACTGGATAACTGCATAGCTGACTTGTCTTTGACTGTGAGATTGGGTTAGACACAGCTAGTGTTCCCT
>NW_026612830.1:0-33787 GCF_029582105.1 Oenanthe melanoleuca | reverse complement strand
CTCAGGTGTGTCCCAGGTGTGTCTCAGGTATCTCAGGTGTGTCTGGTCTCTCACCTGTGCACTTGGTGACGCTGTGCAGCAGCAGGGGGTGCTTTGCTGACACTGACCTGTGCCCAGGTGTGTGTGTGTGGTGTGTCCCAGCTGTGTTTGGTGTATCTCAGGTGTGTCTCACCTGTGCCCAGGTCTGTGTTTTGGGGTCTCACCTGTGCACTTGGTGACGCTGTGCAGCAGCAGGGGGTACTTTGTCAGCCGCTGCATCTCGGTGGGGATGATGTCCTTGAGCTGCAGCCGCCGGCAGCGGGGACGGCTCTCGGCCTCCTGGGGACAGAGTTTGGGGGGCTCAGAGGGAATGTGGGGGGTCCTGGGGGGCACACAGAGAATTTGGGGGGTCACAGTGAATGTGGGGGGGCTCTCGGCCTCCTGGGGACAGAGAGTTTGGGGGGCTCAGAGAGAATCTGGGGGGGCTCTCGGCCTCCTGGGGGACAGAGAGTTTGGGGGGCTCAGAGAGAGTTTGGGGGGCTCAGAGAGAATCTGGGGGGTCCTGGGGGGCTCACAGAGAATTTGGGGGGTCCTGGGAGGGCTCACAGTGAATTTGGGGGGTCACAGTGAATTTGGGGGGTCACAGTGAATTTGGGGGGGCTCTCGGCCTCCTGGGGGACAGAGAGTTTGGGGGGTCCTGGGGGGCACACAAAGAATTTGGGGGGCTCTGGGGGGCACAGAGAGGATTTGGGGGGCTCTGGGGGACACACAGTGAATTTGGGGGACACACAGTGAATTTGGGGGGGCTCACACTGAATTTGGGGGGTCCTGGGGGGCAGAGAGAGGATTTGGGGGGCTCTGGGGGACACACAGTGAATTTGGGGGGCTGTGGGGGCACACAGTGAATTTGGGGGGTCCTGGGGGGCACACAGTGAATTTGGGGGGTCCTGGGGGGCACACAGTGAATTTGGGGGGGGCTCAGAGAGAATCTGGGGGGTCCTGGGGTGGCTCTGGGGGACACACAGTGAATTTGGGGGACACACAGTGAATTTGGGGGGCTCTGTGGGGGGACACAGGGGGAATTTGGGGTGTCCTGGGGGGGTTGGGGTGCCCAGGAAGGGTTTCTGGGGCACCCGGGTGTTTTTGGGGTGTCCCAAGCTGTTTTTGGGGTGTTTTTGGGTATTTTTAGGGTGTTTTTGGGCTGTTTTTGGCTGTCTCAGGTACCTGTATGAACTGGCTGAAGCGGGTGTCCTGGGCTGTTTGTTTCTGGGGTATTTTGGGGTGTTTTTGGGGGTTTTTAGGGTGTTTTTGGGCTGTTTCAGGCTGTTCCAGTACCTGTATGAACTGGCTGAAGCGGGTGTCCCAGGGTGATGGTTTTTGGGTGTTTTTTGGGTGTTTTTGGGTATTTTTGGTACCTGTATGAACTGGCTGAAGCAGGCGTCCTGGTGTGTTGGTTTTTGGGTATTTTTTGGGTGTTTTTTGTATTTTTGGTACCTGTATGAACTGGCTGAAGTGGGTGTCCCAGGGTGATGGTTTTTGGGTGTTTTTAGGGTGTTTTTGGGCTGTTTCAGGCTGTTCCAGTACCTGTATGAACTGGCTGAAGCGGGCGTCCTGGTGTGATGGTTTTTGGGTATTTTTTGGGTGTTTTTGGGTATTTTTGGTACCTGTATGAACTGGCTGAAGCGGGGGTCCCAGGGTGATGGTTTTTGGGTGTTTTTAGGGTGTTTTTGGGCTGTTTCAGGCTGTTCCAGTACCTGTATGAACTGGCTGAAGCGGGGGTCCCAGGGTGATGGTTTTTGGGTGTTTTTTGGGTGTTTTTGGGTATTTTTGGCACCTGTATGAACTGGCTGAAGCGGGTGTCCCAGGGTGATGGTTTTTGGGTATTTTTTGGGTGTTTTTGGGTGTTTTTAGGGTGTTTTTGGGCTGTTTCAGGCTGTTTTTGGTACCTGTATGAACTGGCTGAAGCGGGGTCCCAGGGTGATGGTTTTTGGGGTATTTTTTGGGTGTTTTTGGGTATTTTGGGCTGTTTTTGGTACCTGTATGAACTGGCTGAAGCGGGTGTCCCAGGGTGATGGTTTTTGGGTGTTTTTAGGGTGATTTTAGGGTGTTTTTGGGCTGTTTCAGGCTGTTCCAGTACCTGTATGAACTGGCTGAAGCGGGCGTCCTGGGCTGTTGGTTTTTGGGTATTTTTGGGTGTTTTTGGGTATTTTTGGTACCTGTATGAACTGGCTGAAGCGGGGGTCCCAGGGTGATGGTTTTTAGGATGTTTTTAGGGTGTTTTTGGGCTGTTTCAGGCTGTTCCAGTACCTGTATGAACTGGCTGAAGCGGGTGTCCCAGTGTGTTGGTTTTTGGGTATTTTTTGGGTGTTTTTGGGTATTTTTGGTACCTGTATGAACTGGCTGAAGCGGGGGTCCCAGGGTGATGGTTTTTGGGTATTTTTTGGGTATTTTTGGGTATTTTTGGGCTGTTCCAGTACCTGTATGAACTGGCTGAAGCGGGCGTCCTTCCTCTGCTTGGCCTTGAGCTGCTCCAGGGCGAAGCTCTGGCGGCTGCAGAACCGCGCCGAGATCTTCTGGAACCAGCTGCCCTCGGTGCCCTCGAACTGGGGGAGCACAGGGGGCCCCAAAACGGGGGGGAGGGGAGCAAGAGCCAGGTGAGACCCCCTGAATGGGTGTGAGACCCCCAGAATGTGAGTGAGACCCCCAGAATGGGTGTGAGACCCCCAGAATGTGAGTGAGACCCCCAGAATGGGTGTGAGACCCCCTGAATGGGAGTGAGACCCCCAGGACACGAGTGAGACCCCCAGGACACGAGTGAGACCCCCAGGACATGAGTGAGACCCCCCAAAATCACAGGCAGGGCCCCAGACTCAAACATGATCCCCACCCCACACCCCCGTCACAGAGTCCCCCCATTTCCACCCTGGGACCCCCCAAAACCCCCTCAGGACCCCCCAGACCCCCCAGCCCCACCCTGGCCAGCAGCACGTCCCCAATCTCGCCGATGACAGACCCCAGACCCCTCAGTGTGACCCCACCAGGGACCCCCACCTGGCTCCCCATGATCCCCAGACCCCCCTAAACCCCCCCAGCCCCCTTTGGGACCCCCCAAACCCCCTCAGGACCCCCCAAGCCCCCTCTGGGACCCCCGTCCCACCCTGGCCAGCAGCACGTCCCCGATCTCGCCGATGACAGACCCCAGACCCTTCCAGGGACCCCCCCTTTGCTCCCCATGATTCCCAGACCCCCCCAGACCCCTTTGGGACCCCCCAAACCCCCTCAGGACCCCCCAGCCCCCTCTGGGACCCCCGTCCCACCCTGGCCAGCAGCACGTCCCCGATCTCAGTAACAACAGACCCCAGACCCCTTTAGGACCCCCCAGGACCCCCCCAGACCCCTCAGGACCCCCCAAACCCCCTCAGGACCCCGTCCCACCCTGGCCAGCAGCACGTCCCCGATCTCGCCGATGACGAAGCCGCTCTCCTCCCGCCGCCTCTTGAGGCTGTCGAGGAACACGGCTGGGACAGGACAGGGGCGGTTGGACCCCCCCTCAAAAAAAAAAAACACCAAACCCCCAAAAATAAAAACCAACAACCCCCAGACCGCTCCCCCGGGGCCTCACTGTGAACTTCCACCAGGTCCTCCAGGCTGGGGAAGATGTTGGAGAGCTCCTGCTCGTCGAAGAAACCCTCGCGCAGCATGGGCTGGTAGAAGAGCTCGAGCAGCACGCGCAGCATGCGCACGTGGGCGTGCTCCGTCAGGAACAGCTCTGCAACGGGGTCAGGGGGGTCTCAGGGGGGTTTTGGGGGGTCTCAGAGGGGTTTGGGGGTCTCAGAGGGGTTTTGGGGGTCCCAGGGGGGTTTTGGGGGGTCTCAGAGGGGTTTTGGGGGTCTCAGGCAGCTGCAGCAGCACGCGCAGCATGCGCATGTGGGCGTGCTCCGTCAGGAACAGCTCTGGAAATGGGGTCAGGGGGGTCTCAGGGGGGTCTGGGGGTCTCAGGAGGATTTGGGAAGGGGTCTCAGAGGGGTTTTGGGGGGTCTCAGGGGTTTTGGGGGGTCTCAGGCAGCTGCAGCAGCACGCGCAGCATGCGCACGTGGGCGTGCTCCGTCAGGAACAGCTCTGGAATGGAGGGGTCAGGGGGGTCTCAGGAGGGTCTCAGAGGGGTTTTGGGGGGTCTCAGAGGGGTTCTGGGGGGTCTCAGAGGGGTTTTGGGGGGTCTCAGGCAGCTGCAGCAGCACGCGCAGCATGCGCACGTGGGCGTGCTCCGTCAGGAACAGCTCTGCAACGGGGTCAGGGGGGTCTCAGGGGGGTCTCAGAGGGGTTTTGGGGGGTCTCAGAGGGGTTCTGGGGGGTCTCAGAGGGGTTTTGGGGGGTCTCAGGCAGCTGCAGCAGCATGCGCACGTGGGCGCGCTCCGTCAGGAACAGCTCTGGAAATGGGGTCAGGGGGGTCTCAGGGGGGTCTGGGGGTCTCAGGAGGATTTGGGAAGGGGTCTCAGGGGGGTCTGGGGGTCTCAGGAGGATTTGGGGAGGGGTCTCAGGAGGGTCTGGGGGTCCCCAGAGGGATTTGGGGGGGGTCTCAGAGGGGTTTTGGGGGGTCTCAGGCAGCTGCAGCAGCACGCGCAGCATGCGCACGTGGGCGTGCTCCGTCAGGAACAGCTCTGGAAATGGGGTCTGGGGGGTCTCAGGGAGGTCTGGGGGTCTCAGGAGGATTTGGGGGGGTCTCAGAGGGGTTTTGGGGGGTCTCAGAGGGGTTTTGGGGGGGTCTCAGGCAGCTGCAGCAGCACGCGCAGCACGCGCACGTGGGCGCGCTCCGTCAGGAACAGCTCTGGAAACGGGGTCAGGGGGGTCTCAGGGGGGTCTGGGGGTCCCAGGAGGATTTGGGGGGGGTCTCAGAGGGGTGTTCAGGGGGTCTCAGAGGGGTTTTGGGGGGGTCTCAGGCAGCTGCAGCAGCACGCGCAGCATGCGCACGTGGGCGTGCTCCGTCAGGAACAGCTCTGGAATGGGTCAGGGGGGTCTCAGGGGGTCTCAGGAGGATTTGGGGAGGGGTCTCAGAGGGGTTTTGGAGGTCTCAGGGGTGTTCAGGGGGTCCCAGGGGGGTTTTGAGGGGTCTCAGAGGGGTTTTGGGGGGTCTCAGGCAGCTGCAGCAGCACGCACAGCATGCGCACGTGGGCGCGCTCCGTCAGGAACAGCTCTGGAAATGGGGGTCAGGGGGGTCTCAGGGGGGTCTGGGGGTCTCAGAGGGGTTTGGGAGGGGTCTCAGAGGGGTTTTGGGGGCTCTCAGAGGGGTTTGGGGGGGTCTCAGAAGGGTCTGGGGACATTCAGGGGGGTCCTGGGGGTGTCTCAGGGGGGTTTGGGGGTCCCAGGAGTATTCAGGAGGGGGGTTTGGGTGGGTCTAAGGGGGGGTTTGGGGAAGTCCTGGGAGTCCCCAGGGGGTCTGGGAGGTCTCACGGGGGTCTCAGGGGGGTCTCAGGGGGTTCTGGGAGGTCTCAGAGGGGTTTGGGGGGGCTTCAGGGGGGTCTGGGGGAATCTCAGAGGGGTTTAGGGGGTCTGGGGGTCTCAGGAGGATTTCGGGGGGGTCTCAGAGGAGTTTTGGGGGTCTTAGGGGGGGTCTGTGGGTGTTCGGGGGGGGGTCTCAGATGGATTTGGGGGGGTCCTGGGGGTCCCCAGAGGGATTTGGGGGGAGTTCTGGGGGGTCTCAGGGGGGTTTGGGGGGGGTCCTGGGGGTCCCCAGAGGGATTTGGGGGGAGTTCTGGGGGTCTCAGGGGGGTTTGGGGGGAATTCTGGGGGGTCTCAGGGGGGTTTGGGGGTTCCTGAGAGGTTCTGGGGGTCTCAGAGGGATTTGGGGGAGAATCCCCCCAGCAGCTCTGGGGGGTCCTGGGGGGTCTTTGGGGCCCCCTCACCGTTGATGGATTTTTTGGGGTGTTTTGGGGAGGTTTTTGGGGGCGCCCAGTCAGATTTTGGGCTGTTTTTGGGGTGTTTCGGGCTGTTTTTGGCTGTTTTTGGGGTGTTTTTGGGGTGTTTCTGGGCTGTTTTTGGGGTATTTTTGGGCTGTTTTTGGCGTGTTTCTGGGCTGTTTTTGGGGCTGTTTCAGGGATGTTTCTGGGCTGTTTTTTGGCTGTTTTTGGGGTGTTTCTGGGCTGTTTTTGGGGTGATATTGGGGTATTTCTGGGCTGTTTTTGGGGTATTTTTGGGCTGTTTCAGGCCCCTCACCGTTGATGACTCCCTGGCACCTCGGGCTGGGGTAACGAGGGGGGGATTTGGGGTGTTCCGGGTGTTTTGTGGGGGTTTTTGGGGGTGCTCAGTCAGATTTTGGGGTGTTTTGGGTCGGGGCTCTATGGGGAGGTTTTTGGGGATGCCGAGGAGGTTTTTGGGCTGGTTTTGGGGTGTTTTTGGGGGCTATTTCTGGGCTGTTTTTGGGGTATTTTTGGGCTGTTTTTTGGGTATTTCTGGGGTGTTTTTTACCCCCCTCACCGTTGATGACCTCCTGGCGCCGCACCTCGCGCTGGGGTAACCCGGGTGTTTTGGGGGGGGTTTGGGGGGCACTCAGTCAGACTTTGGGGTATTTCTGGGGTATTTTTGGGCTGTTTTTGGGTATTTTTGGGGTATTTTTGGGCTGTTTTTGGGTATTTTTGGGTCCCCTCACCGTTGATGACCTCCTGGCACCGCACCTCGCGCTGGGGTAACACGGGTGTTTTGGGTATTTTTTGGGTATTTTTGGGGTATTTCTTGGGCTGTTTTTGGGGTATTTCTGGGCTGTTTTTGGGGTATTTTTGGGGTATTTTTGGGCTGTTTTTTGGGGTATTTTTTGGGTATTTTTGGGGTGTTTTTTACCCCCCTCACCGTTGATGACCTCCTGGCACCGCACCTCGCGCTGGGGTGACAGGGTTGGGTTTTTGGGATATTTTTGGGGTATTTTTGGGATATTTTTGGGGTGTTTTTTACCCCCCTCACCGTTGATGACCTCCTGGCGCCGCACCTCGCGCTGGGGTGACAGGGTTGGGTTTTTGGCTGTTTTTGGGCTGTTTTTTGGTATTTTTGGGGGTATTTTTCGGGATATTTTTGGGGTGTTTTTGGGTATTTTTGGGTATTTTAGGGGTATTTTTTTGGGTCCCCTCACCGTTGATGACCTCCTGGCGCCGCACCTCGCGCTGGGGCAGCCCCAGCAGCGCCTCGGGGGCCGCCAGCTCCCGCCAGGCCGGCGGCTCCTGCTCCAGCTCCGGCTCCTCGGGCTGCCGGGGCACAAAGGGCGGCACAGCCCCCCCGGGGACCCCCGGCTCGGGGCTGGGGAGGGGGTCAGGGCTGGGGAGGGGGCGTGGGGGCAGCCCCCAACCCAAAATCCACAAAATCCCCACCTGCTAAAACACACCCAGAGAAACAACCCCCAAAATCCCAAATTGGGGAGGGGGTGCTGGGGGGCAGCCCCCAACCCAGAATTCCTGAGGGGTTTGAGCTGAGTGACCCCCACCCACTATAACACACCCAGGAAAATAACACCCCAAACTGGGGAGGGGGTGCTGAGGACAACCCCTGCCCCAAAATCCACAAAATCCCCACCCGCTAAAACACACCCAGGGAAATAACCCCCAAAATCCCAAATTGGGGAGGGGGTGCTGGGGGCAGCCCCCAACCCAAAATTCCTGAGGGATCAGCCATGAGTGACCCCTCCCAATAAAACCCACCCAGGGATATAACACACCCCAAATTGGGGAGGGGGTGCTGGGGACAGCCCCCAACCCAAAATCCACAAAATCCCCCCCTGCTAAAACACACCCAGAGAAACAACCCCCAAAATCCCAAATTGGGGAGGGGGTGCTGGGCACAGCCCCCAACCCAGAATTCCTGAGGGGTTTGAGCTGAGTGACCCCTCCCCTAAAACACACCCAGGGAAATAACACCCAAATTGGGGAGGGGGTGCTGGGGACAGCCCCCAACCCAAAATCCACAAAAATCCCCACCCGCTAAAACCCACCCAGGGAAATAACATCCCAAAATCCCAAATTGGGGAGGGGGTGCTGGGCACAGCCCCCAACCCAAAATCCACAAAATCCCCCCCTGCTAAAACCCACCCAGGGAAACAACCCCCAAAATCCCAAATTGGGGAGGGGTCTCTGGGGCTGGGGGGGCTCCACACTGAATTCCAGACTGGGGGAGGGGGTGAATACCAACAGTGGGGGCTCTTACCCAATCCTGGGGTTTCTAACCCCAATCCTGGGGGGTTTTAACCACTCCTGGGGTTTCTAACCCCAATCCTGGGGGTTTTTTACCA
Organism: Oenanthe melanoleuca; assembly: GCF_029582105.1. Classification (NCBI taxonomy): domain Eukaryota; kingdom Metazoa; phylum Chordata; class Aves; order Passeriformes; family Muscicapidae; genus Oenanthe; species Oenanthe melanoleuca. The sequence goes on along the minus strand of NW_026612830.1, from coordinate 25,542 downwards.
TTTCTGGTGTTTCTAACCCCAATCCTGTTGTTTTTAACCATTTCTGGTGTTTCTAACCCCAAACCTGTTGTTTTTAACCATTTCTGGTGTTTTTAACCCCAAACCTGTTGTTTTTAACCATTCCTGATATTTCTAACCCCAATCCTTGGGGTTTTTAACCATTTCTGGTGTTTTTAACCCCAATCCTGTTGTTTTTAACCATTTCTGGTATTTCTAACCCCAATCCTGGGGGTTTTTAACCATTTCTGGTATTTCTAACCCCAATCCTGTTGTTTTTAACCATTTCTGGTATTTCTAACCCCAATCCTGCTGTTTTTAACCATTTCTGGTATTTCTAACCCCAATCCTGGGGGTTTTTAACCATTTCTGGTATTTCTAACCCCAAATCCTGTTATTTTTTACCAATCCTGTTATTTTTTACCATTTCTGGTATTTCTAACCCCAATCCTGGGGGTTTTTAACCATTTCTGGTATTTCTAACCCCAATCCTGTTGTTTTTTACCATTTCTGGTATTTCTAACCCCAATCATGTTGTTTTTAACCATTTCTGGTATTTCTAACCCCAATCCTGGGGGTTTTTAACCATTTCTGGTATTTCTAACCCCAATCCTGGGGGTTTTTAACCATTTCTGGTGTTTTTAACCCCAATCCTGTTGTTTTTTACCATTTCTGGTATTTCTAACCCCAATCCTGTTATTTTTTACCATTTCTGGTATTTCTAACCCCAAACCTGTTGTTTTTAACCATTTCTGGTGTTTCTAACCCCAATCCTGTTATTTTTTACCATTTCTGGTATTTCTAACCCCAATCCTGTTGTTTTTAACCATTTCTGGTGTTTCTAACCCCAATCCTGGGGGGTTTTAACCATTTCTGGTATTTCTAACCCCAATCCTGTTGTTTTTAACCATTTCTGGTATTTCTAACCCAAATCCTGGGGGTTTTTAACCATTTCTGGTGTTTTTAACCCCAATCCTTGGGGTTTTTAACCATTTCCGGTATTTCTAACCCCAAATCCTGTTGTTTTTTACCAATCCTGGTGTTTCTAACCCCAAATCCTGTTATTTTTTACCAATCCTGGTATTTCTAACCCCAATCCTGTTGTTTTTAACCATTTCTGGTGTTTTTAACCCCAATCCTGTTGTTTTTTACCATTTCTGGTATTTCTAACCCCAATCATGTTGTTTTTAACCATTTCTGGTATTTCTAACCCCAATCCTGGGGGTTTTTAACCATTTCTGGTGTTTTTAACCCCAATCCTTGGGGTTTTTAACCATTTCTGGTATTTCTAACCCCAATCCTGGGGGGTTTTAACCATTTCTGGTATTTCTAACCCCAATCCTGTTATTTTTTACCATTTCTGGTATTTCTAACCCCAATCCTGGGGGTTTAACCATTCCTGATATTTCTAACCCCAATCCTTGGGGTTTTTAACCATTTCTGGTATTTCTAACCCCAATCCTGGGGGTTTTTTACCATTTCTGGTATTTCTAACCCCAATCCTGCTGTTTTTAACCATTTCTGGTGTTTCTAACCCCAATCCCGACCCCTTTCCCTCCCCCAGCCCCCCCAGACCTACGTGGGGGGGGGTCCCCGCAGGTTTTTAACCATTTCTGGTATTTCTAACCCCAAATCCTGTTATTTTTTAGCAATCCTGGTGTTTTTAACCCCAATCCTGTTATTTTTAACCATTTCTGGTGTTTTTAACCCCAATCCTGTTATTTTTTACCATTTCTGGTATTTCTAACCCCAAATCCTGTTATTTTTTACCATTTCTGGTATTTCTAACCCCAAATCCTGTTATTTTTTACCAATCCTGGTGTTTCTAACCCCAATCCCGACCCCTTTTCCCCCCCCCAGCCCCCCCAGACCTACGTGGGGGGGGGTCCCCGCAGGTCGGCGCTGCTGCGGGAGCGGGGTGGGGGCGGGGCCAGGCGCCCCCCGCCCATTTTTTGGGAGCGGCGTCGCTCGGGGCCCCGCAGGCTCTCGGAGCGCCCCAAAATCCTGGGGGGGGGGGGGAGGGGGGAGCCCAAAAAAGCCAAAAAAAGGGGGAGGGGGGGAGGGGCACGGACGGACACGGAAGGGGGAGGGGCATGCAGAGAAGGGGGGTCAGTGATTTTGGGGGGAGGGGGCTCCGTGCAGGGTGGGGGGAGGGGCAGCACTTAGCTGGTTAATTTGGGGAGGGGGCAGCGCCCAGCCCTTCCCCACCCCCCCAGGGTCATGCAAGGGGAGGGGTCACCAACCTGAGGAGGCGTCTGGGGAGAGAATTAATTTGGGGAGGGGTCCCAAAATCATCCAGAGAGGGTGAATCGGTGCAGGGTTAATTTGGGGAGGGGTCCCAGGATATAAATGGGGAGGGGTCTCAAAATCATCCAGGCAGGGGTAGATTGGTGCAGGGTTAATTTGGGGAGGGGTACCAGGATATAAATGGGGAGGGGTCCCAAAATCATCCAGGGAGGGGTAAATCAGTGCAAGGTTAATTTGGGGAGGGGTCCCAAAATCATCCAGGCAGGGGTAGATTGGTGCAGGGTTAATTTGGGGAGGGGTCCCAAATTCATGCAGGGAGGGGTAAATCAGTGCAGGGTTAATTTGGGTGGGGGGTAATTGGGGGAGGTTAATTTGGGTGGGGGGGAGTTTGGGGGGCACAGTTTGGGTCTGGGGGTCACAGTTTGGGTCTGGGGGATTTTGGGGGGCACAGTTTGGGTCTGGGGGTCACAGTTTGGGTCTGGGGGATTTTGGGGGTCACAGTTTGGGTCTGGGGGATTTGGGGGTCACAGTCTGGGTCTGGGGGTCACAGTTTGGGTCTGGGGGATAACCACAGCCCTAAATTGGGGGGGGGTCTCACCCACCTGTCGCTCTCCGCCCCCTCCTCCACCGCCTGCTGCTCCCCGGGGGGGGCTTCCGGGGGGGGCTCCCCCAATTCCGGGGGTCCCGGGGGGTCTGTCCCTGCGGGGGGGGGGAGGGTTTGGGTCAGGGGGTGCAGCTCCAGACTCCCCCCAGCCCCCTCCCCAAATTAACCCCCCTCACCTGGCTCGGGCTCGGCGCTGTCCCCGCCCGGGGGGGCCGCGGGGGGGGGGGTCGGGGGTCCCGGCTGAGCCCCCCCCCCCGCGGGGGGCGCGGGGAGCCCCCCCTCACTGCGCTCGGCCCCCCGCGGGCCCCTCCGCTCGGGGGGAGGGGGCTTCTCGGCTGGGGGGGGAGGGGCGGTCAGGGGGGCACCCCCAGAATCCCCCAAAAATCTCTGGGGGGTCCTGAGTGACCCCCCGAAAATTGGGGACCCCCCGGGGTTGGAAAAGGGTTGGGGGGAGTAATGGGGGGGATAAATGGGGAGGGGTCTGGGGTATAAATGGGGAGGGGTCTGGGGTATAAATGGGGAGGGGTCTTGGATATAAATGGGGAGGGGTCCCAGGGTATAAATAGGGAGGGGTCCCAGGGTATAAATGGGGAGGGGTCTGGGGTATAAATGGGGAGGGGTCTGGGATATAAATGGGGAGGGGTCTGGGGTATAAATGGGGAGGGGTCTTGAATATAAATGGGGAGGGGTCCCAGGGTATAAATGGGGAGGGGTCTGGGGTATAAATGGGGAGGGGTCTCAGGGTATAAATGGGGAGGGGTCTTGGATATAAATGGGGAGGGGTCTGGGGTATAAATGGGGAGGGGTCTCAGGGTATAAATGGGGAGGGGTCTTGGATATAAATGGGGAGGGGTCCCAGGGTATAAATGGGGAGGGATCTGGGGTATAAATGGGGAGGGGTCTCAGGGTATAAATGGGGAGGGGTCCCTGGGTATAAATGGGGAGGGGTCTCAGGGTATAAATGGGGAGGGGTCCCGGGGTATAAATGCGGAGGGGTCTCAGGGTATAAATGGGGAGGGGTCCCAGAGTATAAATGGGGAGGGGTCTGGGGTATAAATGGGGAGGGGTCTGGGGTATAAATGGGGAGGGGTCCCAGGGTATAAATGGGGAGGGGTCTGGGGTATAAATGGGGAGGGGTCTCAGGGTATAAATGGGGAGGGGTCTGGGGTATAAATGGGGAGGGGTCCCGGGGTATAAATGGGGAGGGGTCTGGGGTATAAATGGGGAGGGGTCTCAGGGTATAAATGGGGAGGGGTCTGGGGTATAAATGGGGAGGGGTCCCAGGGTATAAATGGGGAGGGGTCTTGGTATAAATGGGGAGGGGTCTGGGGTATAAATGGGGAGGGGTCTGGGGTATAAATGGGGAGGGGTCTCGGTATAAATGGGGAGGGGTCTGGGGTATAAATGGGGAGGGGTCTCGGTATAAATGGGGAGGGGTCTGGTGTATAAATGGGGAGGGGTTCCAGGCTGGGCTGTATTTGGGGAGGGGTCCCAGGTTTGTTGATATTTGGGGAGGGGTCCCAGGCTGGGCTGTATTTGGGGAGGGGTCCCAGGCTGGGCTGTATTTGGGGAGGGGTCTGCAGGTACCTTCTCCCTCGGGCCCTTTGCTTTGCCTCAACTCGGCTCCTGTGAAACAAAACGTGGGGAGGGGGCGCCTGAGGGGGGGGGAGGGGCGAGAGGGGGCCCGGGGGGGTCCTGCGGGGGTTGGGGAGGGGTCTGCCCCTGCAGGAATTTGGGGAGGGGTCTCCCCCATTCAGTAATTAGGGGCGGGGTCTCTCCCCCTGCAGTAATTGTGGGCGGGGTCTCTCTCCCTTGCAGTAATTCGGGGCGGGGTCTCTCCCATTCATTAACTGTGGGCGGGGTCTCTCCCCTGCAGTAATTGGGGCGGGGTCTCTCCCATTGCAGTAATTGGGGCGGGGTCTCTCTCCCCTGCAGTAATTGGGGCGGGGTCTCTCCCCTGCAGTAATTGGGGCGGGGTCTCTCCCATTGCAGTAATTGGGGCGGGGTCTCTCTCCCATTGCAGTAATTGGGGCGGGGTCTCTCCCCTGCAGTAATTGGGGTGGGGTCTCTCCCCTGCAGTAATTGGGGTGGGGTCTCTCCCATTGCAGTAATTGGGGCGGGGTCTCTCCCATTGCAGTAATTGGGGCGGGGTCTCTCCCCTGCAGTAATTGGGGCGGGGTCTCTCCCCTGCAGTAATTCGGGGCAGGGTCTCTCCCCTGCAGTAATTGGGGTGGGGTCTCTCCCCTGCAGTAATTGGGGCGGGGTCTCTCTCCCCTGCAGTAATTGGGGCGGGGTCTCTCTCCTGCAGTAATTGGGGCGGGGTCTCTCCCCTGCAGTAATTGGGGCGGGGTCTCTCTCCTGCAGTAATTGGGGCGGGGTCTCTCTCCCATTGCAGTAATTGGGGCGGGGTCTCTCCCCTGCAGTAATTGGGGCGGGGTCTCTCTCCTGCAGTAATTGGGGCGGGGTCTCTCCCCTGCAGTAATTCGGGGCGGGGTCTCTCTCCCATTGCAGTAATTGGGGCGGGGTCTCTCTCCCCTGCAGTAATTGGGGCGGGGTCTCTCCCCTGCAGTAATTCGGGGCGGGGTCTCTCTCCCATTGCAGTAATTGGGGCGGGGTCTCTCCCCTGCAGTAATTGGGGCGGGGTCTCTCCCCTGCAGTAATTGGGTCGGGGTCTCTCCCATTGCAGTAATTGGGGCGGGGTCTCTCCCCTGCAGTAATTGGGGCGGGGTCTCTCCCATTGCAGTAATTGGGGCGGGGTCTCTCCCCTGCAGTAATTGGGGCGGGGTCTCTCTCCCATTGCAGTAATTGGGGCGGGGTCTCTCCCCTGCAGTAATTGGGGCGGGGTCTCTCTCCCATTGCAGTAATTGGGGCGGGGTCTCTCCCCTGCAGTAATTGGGGCGGGGTCTCTCCCCTGCAGTAATTGGGGCGGGGTCTCTCCCCTGCAGTAATTGGGGCGGGGTCTCTCCCCTGCAGTAATTGGGGCGGGGTCTCTCCCCTGCAGTAATTCGGGTCGGGGTCTCTCCCATTGCAGTAATTGGGGCGGGGTCTCTCCCATTGCAGTAATTGGGGTGGGGTCTCTCCCCTGCAGTAATTAGGGGCGGGGTCTCCCCCCCACCCATCATTATTGGGGTCTCACCGTGCGGGTCGCGCCCCCACAGCGCCGCCCCCGGCAGGATGAACCCCCTGCGGGCCTTGGCGGGCGGCGGCTCCTTCCCGGAGACCTGCGGGACACGGGGACGGGGCGGGGGTTACGGGGGGTCTGGGGTCACTGGGGGGCGGGGGGTTATTGGGGGTCATTGGGGGGTCTGGGGTCACTGGGGGGTCTGGGGTCACTGGGGGGTCTGGGGTCATTGGGGGGTCTGGGGTCATTGGGGGTTGGTTATTGGGGGTTATTGGGTGTGGTTATTGGGGTGTGGTTATTGGGTGTGGTTATTGGGTGTGGTTATTGGGGTGTGGTTATTGGGTGTGGTTATCGGGTGTGGTTATTGGGTGTGGTTATTGGGTGTGGTTATTGGGTGTGGTTATTGGGGTGTGGTTATTGGGTGTGGTTACTGGGTGTGGTTATTGGGTGTGGTTATTGGGTGTGGTTATTGGGTGTGGTTATTGGGTGTGGTTATTGGGTGTGGTTATTGGGTGTGGTTATTGGGTGTGGTTATTGGGTGTGGTTACTGGGTGTGGTTATTGGGTGTGGTTATTGGGTGTGGTTATTGGGTGTGGTTATTGGGTGTGGTTATTGGGGTGTGGTTATTGGGGTGTGGTTACTGGGTGTGGTTATTGGGGTGTGGTTATTGGGTGTGGTTATTGGGTGTGGTTATTGGGTGTGGTTATTGGGTGTGGTTATTGGGTGTGGTTATTGGGGTGTGGTTATTGGGTGTGGTTATTGGGTGTGGTTATTGGGTGTGGTTATTGGGGTGTGGTTATTGGGTGTGGTTATTGGGTGTGGTTATTGGGTGTGGTTATTGGGGTGTGGTTACTGGGTGTGGTTATTGGGTGTGGTTACTGGGTGTGGTTATTGGGTGTGGTTACTGGGTGTGGTTATTGGGTGTGGTTACTGGGTGTGGTTATTGGGTGTGGTTATTGGGGTGTGGTTATTGGGTGTGGTTATTGGGTGTGGTTATTGGGTGTGGTTATTGGGGTGTGGTTATTGGGTGTGGTTATCGGGGTGTGGTTATTGGGTGTGGTTATTGGGTGTGGTTATTGGGGTGTGGTTACTGGGTGTGGTTATTGGGTGTGGTTACTGGGTGTGGTTATTGGGTGTGGTTACTGGGTGTGGTTATTGGGTGTGGTTACTGGGTGTGGTTATTGGGTGTGGTTATTGGGTGTGGTTATTGGGGTGTGGTTACTGGGTGTGGTTATTGGGTGTGGTTATTGGGTGTGGTTATTGGGTGTGGTTACTGGGTGTGGTTACTGGGTGTGGTTATTGGGTGTGGTTATTGGGTGTGGTTACTGGGTGTGGTTACTGGGTGTGGTTACTGGGTGTGGTTATTGGGTGTGGTTACTGGGTGTGGTTATTGGGGTGTGGTTACTGGGTGTGGTTACTGGGTGTGGTTATTGGGTGTGGTTATTGGGGTGTGGTTACTGGGTGTGATTATTGGGGTGTGGTTATTGGGTGTGGTTATTGGGTGTGGTTATTGGGTGTGGTTACTGGGTGTGGTTATTGGGTGTGGTTATTGGGTGTGGTTATTGGGGTGTGGTTACTGGGTGTGGTTATTGGGGTGTGGTTATTGGGTGTGGTTATCGGGTGTGGTTATTGGGGGGGTATTGGGAGGGGGTTGTGGGTATTTGGGGGTGTCTGGGGTATTTTGGGGCTCAGGGATATTTAGGGGTGCTCAGGGTTATTTTGGGTTCCTCAGGGATATTTTTGGGTTTCAGGGATATTTTTGAGGTGTCAGGGATATTTTTGGGGTGTCAGGTGTATTTTTGGGGTTCTCAGGGGTATTTTTGGGTCTCAGGGATATTTTTTGGGGTCTCAGGGATATTTTGGGTTCCTCAGGGATATTTTTGGGTTCCTCAGGGATATTTTTGGGGTGTCAGGGATATTTTGGGGTGTCTCTCACCTTCTTCCTGAAGAAGTTGCCCCTGTGCCTCTTTGGGGGTGTATTTTGGGTTCTCAGGTGTATTTTTGGGGTGTCAGGGTGTATTTTTGGGGTTCTCAGGGATATTTTAGGGTTCTCAGGGATATTTTTGGGGTTCTCAGGGATATTTTTGGGGTGTCAGGTGTATTTTAGGGTTCTCAGGTGTATTTTTGGGGTGTCAGGGTGTATTTTTGGGGTTCTCAGGGATATTTTAGGGTTCTCAGGGATATTTTTGGGGTTCTCAGGTGTATTTTTAGGGTGTCAGGGATATTTTTGGGGTTCAGGGATATTTTAGGGTTCTCAGGTGTATTTTAGGGTTCTCAGGTGTATTTTTGGGGTTCTCAGGTGTATTTTTAGGGTGTCAGGGATATTTTGGGGTGTCAGGGATATTTTTGGGGTCTCAGGGATATTTTTGGGTTCCTCAGGGATATTTTTGGGGTTCTCAGGTATATTTTTGGGGTCTCAGGGATATTTTTGGGGTTCAGGCTGTAGTTTTGGGGTGTCTCTCACCTTCTTCCTGAAGAAGTTGCCCCTGTGCCTCTTTGGGTGCGTATTTTTGGGGTCTCAGGGATATTTTAGGGTTCTCAGGTGTATTTTTGGGGTGTCAGGGATATTTTTGGGGTGTCAGGGGTATTTTTGGGGTGTCAGGGATATTTTTGGGGTTCTCAGGTATATTTTTGGGGTCTCAGGGATATTTTAGGGTTCTCAGGTGTATTTTAGGGTTCTCAGGTGTATTTTTGGGGTTCTCAGGTGTATTTTTGGGGTTCAGGCTGTAGTTTTGGGGTGTCTCTCACCTTCTTCCTGAAGAAGTTGCCCCTGTGCCTCTTTGGGTGTGCATTTTTGGGGTTCAGGGATATTTTAGGGTTCTCAGGGATATTTTTGTGGTTCTCAGGTGTATTTTTGGGGTTCTCAGGTGTATTTTTGGGGTGTCAGGGATATTTTTGGGGTGTCAGGGTGTATTTTTGGGGTTCTCAGGTGTATTTTTAGGGTGTCAGGGATATTTTTGTGGTTCTCAGGGATATTTTGGGGTGTCAGGTGTATTTTTGGGGTTCAGGCTGTAGTTTTGGGGTGTCTCTCACCTTCTTCCTGAAGAAGTTGCCCCTGTGCCTCTTGCCCTCGCCCCCCTTGCTCCTGACCCCCAGGAATCTCATGTAGGTGACGATGGCTCCGAAGATGACAGAGCTGGGGAGGGGCTGCCTGAGCTGGGGGGTCCCCAAAACCCCCCTGGGGGGTCCCCAAAACCCCCCTGGGACCCCCACAGTGTTCCCAGCCCCCCCCCCCCCTCAGGAACCCCCTCCCCCCACTCACCTTTTTTCTTCATCAGAAGAGATGGTGAGGCTGTGGAGAGAGGGTGAGCTGAAAACATCCCCCAAAAACTGCCCAGAGACCCCAAAACCAGCCCAGAGACCCCCAAAAACAGCCCAGAGACCCCAGAAATCATCCTGAGACCCCAAAAACTGCCCAGAGACCCCAAAAATCATCCTGAGAACCCCAAAAATCATCCTGAGACCCCCAAAAACAGCCCAGAGACCCCAAAGACATCCAGAGACCCCAAAAACATCCAGAGACCCCAAAAATCATCCTGAGACCCCCAAAAACTGCCCAGAGACCCCCAAAATCATCCTGAGACCCCCAAAAACTGCCCAGAGACCCCAAAAAAACAGCCCAGAGACCCCAAAAACTGCCCAGAGACCCCAAAAATCATCCTGAGACCCCCAAAAACTGCCCAGAGACCCCAAAAACAGCCCTGAGACCCTCAAAAACTGCCCAGAGACCCCAAAAAACAGCCCTGAGACCCCAAAAATCATCCTGAGACCCCAAAAAACTGCCCAGAGACCCCAAAAAACAGCCCAGAGACCCCAAAAACTGCCCAGAGACCCCCAAAAATCATCCTGAGACCCCCAAAAATCATCCTGAGACACCCAAAAACAGCCCTGAGACACCCAAAAACAGCCCAGAGACCCCCAAAAACATCCTGAGACCCCAAAAACAGCCCAGAGACCCCAAAAACAGCCCAGAGACCCCCAAAATCATCCTGAGACCCCCAAAAACAGCCCAGAGACCCCAAAAACATCCCTGAGACCCCCAAAAACATCCTGAGACCCCAGAAATCATCCTGAGACACCCAAAAACAGCCCAGAGACCCCCAAAAACAGCCCAGAGACCCCAAAAACATCCCTGAGACCCCCAAAAATCATCCTGAGACCCCAAAATCATCCTGAGACCCCAAAAAACATCCAGAGACCCCAAAAAACATCCAGAGACCCCAAAAACAGCCCAGAGACCCCAAAAAACATCCAGAGACCCCAAAAATCATCCCTGAGACCCCAAAAACAGCCCAGAGACCCCCAAAAACAGCCCTGAGCCCCCCAAAAACAACCCAGAGACCCCAAAAACAGCCCAGAGACCCCAAAAACAGCCCAGAGACCCCAAAAATCATCCTGAGACCCCAAAAACAGCCTGAGACCCCAAAAAATATCCCTGAGACCCCAAAAACAGCCCAGAGACCCCAAAAAACAGCCCAGAGACCCCAAAAAACATCCTGAGACCCCCAAAAATCATCCTGAGACCCCAAAAACAGCCCAGAGACCCCAAAATCATCCCAGAGACCCCAAAAACATCCAGAGACCCCAAAAATCATCCTGAGACCCCCAAAATCATCCTGAGACCCCAAAAACAGCCCAGAGACCCCAAAAATCATCCTGAGACCCCCAAAAACAGCCCAGAGACCCCCAAAAACTGCCCAGAGACCCCAAAAAACTGCCCAGAGACCCCAAAAAACTGCCCAGAGACCCCAAAAACAGCCCAGAGACCCCAAAAATCATCCTGAGACCCCAAAAACAGCCGAGAGACCCCCAAAAACAGCCCAGAGGCCCCAAAAACATCCAGAGACCCCCAAAAATAGCCCTGAGACCCCAAAAAACAGCCCAGAGACCCCAAAAACATCCTGAGACCCCCAAAAACATCCTGAGACCCCAAAAATCATCCTGAGACCCCAAAAACAGCCCTGAGACCCCAGAAACATCCTGAGACCCCAAAAACAGCCCAGGGACCCCCAAAAACATCCCAGGGACCCCAAAAATCATCCTGAGACCCCCAAAAACAGCCCAGAGACCTCAAAAACAGCCCAGAGACCCCAAAAACTGCCCAGAGACCCCAAAAACAGCCCAGAGACCCCAAAAATCATCCTGAGACCCCAAAAAACAGCCTGAGACCCCAAAAACAGCCCAGAGACCCCAAATCCCACCAGAGAACCCCAAAAACAGCCCCGCGGATTTGGGGGCGGTCCCAGGGATTTGGGGGCGGTCCCAGGGATTTGGGGGCGGTCCCAGGGGTTCCCCGTGGGTTCAGAGTTTCCCCGTGGATTCTGTGGGTTCCCCGTGGATTCCCTGTGGGTTTTGGGGTTCCCCGTGGGTTTTAGGGGTTCCCCGTGGATTCCCCGTGGGTTTCAGCGGTTCCCTATGGGTTCCCCGTGGGTTTTGGGGTTTCCCTATGGATTCTGTGGGTTTCCCCATGGATTCCCCGTGGGTTTTGGGGTTTCCCTATGGATTCCCCGTGGGTTCCCCGTGGATTCTGGGTGTTCCCCGTGGATTTCCCGTGGGTTTCAGCGGTTCCCTATGGGTTCCCTGTGGGTTCTGTGGGTTCCCCGTGGATTCCCTGTGGATTTTGGGGCTTCCCCGTGGGTTCCCTGTGGGTTCCCCGTGGGTTTTGGGGGTTCCCCACAAGTTTCCCTGTGAGTTCTCCATGGATTGTGTGGGTTCCCCATGGGATCCTCGTGGGTTTCAGGGCTTCCTCGTGGGTTCCCCATGAGTTCCCCGTGGGTTTTGGGGGTTCCCTGTGGGTTCCCCGTGGGATCCCCGTGCATTTTGGGGTTCCCTGTGGATCCCCCGTGGGTTTCAGGGGCTCTCTATGGGTTCCCTGTGGGTTCTGTGGGTTCCCCGTGGGTTTCAGGGGTTCCCTGTGGGTTCCCCGTGGGTTTTGGGGGTTCCCCACAAGTTTCCCTGTGAGTTCCCCATGGATTGTGTGGGCTCCCTGTAGGATCCTCGTGGGTTTTGGGGCTTCCCTGTGGGTTCCCCGTGGATTCCCTGCGGGTTTCAGGGGTTCCCTGTGGGATCCCCGTGGGTTCAGAGTTTCCCCGTGGATTCTGTGGGATCCCCGTGGGTTTCAGGGGTACCCTGTGGGTTCCCTGCGGGTTTCAGGGGTTCCCTGTGGGTTCCCCGTGGATTCCCCGTGGATTCCCTGTGGGTTCTAGGTCTCCTCCTGAGTTCCCCGTGGGTTTTGGGGGTTCCCTATAAGTTTTCCTGTGAGTTCCCCATGGATTGTGCGTGTTCCCTGTGGCTTCCCCGTGGGTTTCAGGGTTCCCTGTGGGCTCCCCATGAGTTCCCCGTGGGTTTCAGGGTTCCCTGTGGGCTCCCCATGAGTTCCCCGTGGGTTCCCCGTGGGTTTTGGGGTTTCCCAGTGGGTTCCCTGTGGGTTTCAGGGCTTCCCCGTGGGTTTTGGGGTTCCCTATGGGTTCCCCGTGGGTTTGGGGTTTCCCCATGGATTCTGTGGGTTCCCCCGTGGGCTCCCCATGGATTCTGTGGGTTCCCCTGTGGGTTCCCCGTGGGTTTTGGGGTTTCCCCATGAGTTCCCCGTGGGTTCCCCGTGGGTTCCCTGTGGGTTTCGGGGTTTCCCCGTGGGTTCCCCGTGGGTTTTGGGGTTCCCCGTGGGTTTCCCTGTGGGTTCCCCGTGGGTTTTGGGGTTCCCCCGTGGGTTCCCCTGTGGGTTCCCCGTGGGTTTTGGGGTTTCCCCGTGGGTTCCCCCGTGGGTTCCCTGTGGGTTTTGGGGGTTCCCCGTGGGTTCCCCGTGGGTTCCCCGTGGGTTTTGGGGTTTCCCCGTGGGTTCCCCGCGGGTCCGCCCCACTCACTGCATGTCCTCCAGCCGCGCCAGCAGCTGCTCCGCCAGCTGCCGCTCCCGGTTCTCGCTGCCCGCGGGGTCCCGGGCCCGGCTCAGCTCCAGCTCGGAGAGCTCCTGCTCGCCCGGGGTCATCCCCATCAGCCGCTTGGACCTGGGGAACCGAGCCTTGGGACCCTGAATCAACACCCAAACTACCCCCAAACCAACACCCTGACCCCCCAAACCAACCCCTGACCCCCCAAACCAACCCCTGCTCGCCCGGGGTCATCCCCATCAGCCGCTTGGACCTGGGGAACCGAGCCTTGGGACCCCCAATCAACACCCAAACTACCCCTAAACCAACCCCTGACCCCCCAAACCAACCCCCAAAACAACCCCTGACCCCCCAAACCAACCCCCAAACCAACCCCTGCTCGCCCGGGGTCATCCCCATCAGCCGCTTGGACCTGGGGAACTGAGCCTTGGGACCCTGAATCAACACCCAAACTACCCCCAAATCAACACCTGACCCCCGAAACCAACCCCCCAAACCAACCCCTGACCCCCCAAAACAACCCCCAAATCATCACCCTGACCCCCCAAACCAACCCCTGCTCGCCCGGGGTCATCCCCATCAGCCGCTTGGACCTGGGGAACCGAGCCTTGGGACCCCCAAACTACCCCCAAACCAACACCCTGACCCCCCAAACCAACCCCCCAAACCAACCCCTGCTCGCCCGGGGTCATCCCCATCAGCCGCTTGGACCTGGGGAACCGAGCCTTGGGACCCTGAATCAACACCCAAACTACCCCCTGACCCCCCAAACCAACCCCCAAACCAACACCCTGACCCCCCAAAACAACCCCCAAATCAACACCCTGACCCCCCAAACCAACCCCCAAATCACCCCCTGACCCCTCAAACCAACACCCAAACCAATCCCTGACCCCCCAAACCAACCCCCAAACCAACCCCTGACCCCCCAAACCAACCCCCAAATCATCACCCTGACCCCTCAAACCAACCCCTGCTCGCCCGGGGTCATCCCCATCAGCCGCTTAGACCTGGGGAACCGAGCCTTGGGACCCCCAATCAACACCCAAACTACCCCCAAATCAACACCTGACCCCTCAGATCAACCCCTCGACCCCACAAATCAACCCCCAACCCCCCAAAACCACTCCCCGCCCCCCCCCCAATCACCCTCCGACCCCCGGGTCATCCCCATCAGCCACTTCGACCTGGGGGCACCGAGCCTTGGGACCCCTGACCCCCCAAACTACCCCCCGACCCCCCCAAACCAATCCCTCGACCCCTCAAACCACCTCCCGACCCCCCCAAATCAACCCCCCGAGCCCTCCCAAACCACCCCCTGACCTCCCAAATCAACCCACGACCCCCCAAATCACCCCCCCGACCCCCCCAAATCAACACCCTGACCCCAGAAATCACCCCCCGACCCCCGGGGTCATCCCCATCAGCTGCTTCGACCTGGGGGCACCGAGCTTTGAGACCCCCGAGCCCCCTAAACCAACCCCCAAATCACCCCCTGACCCCTGAAACCAACCCCTGCTCACCCGGGGTCATCCCCATCAGCCACTTCGACCTGGGGGCACCGAGCCTTGGGACCCCCAAATCCCCCCAAAACAACCCCAAATCACCCCCAGACCCCCCAAATAACCCCCAGACCCCCCAAATCACCCCCGGCCCCCGTCACCTGAAGTCCTCCAGCTGCCGGCTGACCTCGGGCTCCTGGAAGCTCTGGATGTCCTGCAGGAAGCGCCGCTGGCTCTCCTCGGACAGCAGCTCCGGCCGGCTGCGCTCTGGGGGGCGGGGGGCGCTCAGACCCCTCCCCTGCAGCAGCGCCCCCCCGGGATTGGGGGGGTTCGGGGGTCCCCAGCCCCTCCCCCGCTCCGGGACTCGGGCAGTTTCCGGCCCTGGCCGCGCTTCCGGCAGCGCTTCCGGGAGGGCTGGGACGGGGGGGAGGGGAGGGGGGGGATGGGGGCACCCCAAAAAGAGGAGGGGGCGGTGGGAGGGGTGAGGGTCTCACGATCCCCCGTGTCACTCACCCAGCTCAAACTGGACGTGGTGTGGGATGGGCACCCGCAGCAGCTGTCGGAGGGGAGGGGTCAGGATTTTGGGGAGGGGTCAGGGTTTTGGAGAAGGGGGTCAGGATTTTGGGGAAGGGGTCAGGATTTTGGGGAGGGGGTCAGGGTTTTGGGAAGCTCAGGATTTTGGGGAAGAGGTCAGGATTTTGGAGAAGGGGGTCAGGATTTTGGGGAAGAGGTCAGGATTTTGGAGAAGGGGTCAGGATTTTGGGGAGGGGTCAGGATTTCAGGGAGGGGTCAGGATTTTGGGAAGCTCAGGATTTTGGGAAGCTCAGGACTTCAGGAAGGGGGGTCAGGATTTCAGAAAGGGGGGTCAGCATTTCAGGGAGGGGGTCAGGATTTTGGGGAGGGGTCAGGATTTTGGGGAGGGGTCAGGATTTTGGAGAAGGGGTCAGGATTTTGGAGAAGGGGTCAGGCTTCTGGGTTGGGGGTCAGGATTTTGGGGAGGGGGTCAGGATTTTGGGAAGGTCAGGATTTCAGAGAAGGGGTCAGGATTTCGGGGAGCAGTTCAGGATTTTGGGGAGCAGTTCAGGATTCTGGGTTGGGGGTCAGGATTTTGGGGAGGGGGTCAGGATTTTGGGAAGGTCAGGATTTCAGAGAAGGGGTCAGGATTTCGGGGAGCAGTTCAGGATTTCAGGGAGCAGTTCAGGATTTTGGGGAGGGGGTCAGGATTTTGGGAAGCTCAGGATTTTGGGAAGCTCAGGATTTCAGGGAAGGGGTCAGCATTTTGGGGAGCAGCTCAGGATTTCAGGGCGGGGGTCAGGATTTCGGGGAGGGGTCAGGATTTTGGAGAAGGGGTCAGGATTTCGGGGAGCAGTTCAGGATTCTGGGTTGGGGGTCAGGATTTCGGGGAGCAGTTCAGGATTTCGGGGAGCAGTTCAGGATTTCGGGGACCATTCCTGGGGTCTCTCACCCCTGCCTTGTCCAGGAACAGGTGGCAGAACTCCAGGAACTGCTTCCTGCTCTCCTTGGGGTTCATCCTCCTCATCATGTCCACGTGCAGGTAGCACAGCTGCGAGGGGGAAACGGGGTGACCCCCCCAAAAAATCCAACCCCCCCAAAAAATCCCAACCCCCCCTGACCCCCCAAAGCTTCCCCCTCCCGTTTTAGCTCAGCTCCAGCCCCTGCCGGCGGGAGGGGGAACACAGACAGCTCGTTACTCCCGGGGGTCCCGGGGAGAGCCCACCCTCAGCCCCCCCCGCGGGTTTTGGGGGCCCCCTCCCCATCTCACCACGGGGCAGGAGTCGAACTGGAGCACGACGTGCTGCAGGAAGGCCATGAGGGACAGCGGGTGCTGCCGCAGCAGCTCCAGGCTCTGGAACTGGCTGCTCTGCTCCTCGGGGGTCTGCGTTGGGGGCGGGGGGCGCGCGGGGGTCAGCGCGGGGCGGGGGGCGCGGCGGGGGGGCTGCCCCCGGGACCCCCGGCCGCACTCACGGGCTCGATGTCGTTCTCGAAGTCCTCGTCCTCGGCGCCGATGATGGCGGCGGCCGCGGGGCCGCGGGCACCCGCCGTGGGGGGCTGGGCAGGGACCGGGGACCCCAGACTCACCGGGACACCCGGGCCCTGAGACCCCCGGGACCCCCGGGACCCCCAGAGACCCCAATGCCTCTGAGCCCCCCAGAGACCCCCAGAGACCCCAACGCCCCTGAGCCCCCCCAGAGACCCTCAGAGACCCCAACACCCCTGAGCCCCCCAGAAACCCCCAGAGACCCCAACGCCTCTGGCCCCCCCAGAGACCCCAACGCCCCTGAGCCCCCCAGAGACCCCAACACCCCTGAGCCCCCAGAGATCTCAACGCCCCGGAGCTCCCCAGAGACCCCAACGCCCCTGAGCCCCCCGGGACCCTCAGAGACCCCCAGAGACCCCAATGCCCCTGAGCCCCCAGGACCCCCAGAGACCTCAACACCCCTGAGCCCCACCAGAGACCCCCAGAGACCCCAACGCCCCTGAGCCCCCCGGGACCCCCAGAGACCCCAACGCCCCTGAGCCCCCCGGGACCCCCAGAGACCCCCAGAGACCTCAACACCCCTGAGCCCCCCCCAGAGACCCCCAGAGACGCCAACGCCCCTGAGCCCCCCCAGATACCCCAACGCCCCTGAGCCCCCAGGACCCCTAGAGACCCCAACACCCCTGAGCCCACCAGAGACTCCAACACCTCTGAGACCCCCAGAGACCCCGACGCCCCTGAGCCCCCCAGGACTCCCAGAGACCCCAACGCCCCTGAGCCCCCCCCAGTCCCGAGACCCTCCCCACACTCAGGACTCCCCAGACCCCCGGGACCCCGACAGTGAGAATCCAGGATGCCAGAAAGCCCCAGACCCTCAGAACCCCCCGAGACCCCCGGGATCCCCTCAGAACCCCCCTGGACTCTCAGGACCCTCTCAAAACGCCCGGGACCCCCGAAACTCCTGATTTTGGGACCCCCTCAGAAGCTCCGGGACCCCCCCAGACTCCCAGGATGCCCGAGATCCCGGGTCCCCCAAACTCCTGATTTCGGAAATCTAAAACCCCGCACCCCTGAGCCCCCCAAAACCGCGGGGTCCCCAATGCCCCGCGACCCCCGGGACCCCCCCATGACCGGGGGTCTCCGCTCACCACGTTAAGCCCCTCCTCCGGCTCCATCCTCCGCGGGGGGGCCCGTCCTGCGAGCAGTTCGGAGGGGTCTCAGGATTTGGGGGGGGGGTCCCAGGGGTTCCCCCGCCCCCCCCCGCCGCAGTTCTGGGGAGGGGTCGCGGGTGGGGAGGGGGCGGCGGCTGCGGTGCCGCACAAAGAGCCCCATTGAGAACGGGGCGGGGCGGGGGGGGCCAGGGCGGACCCCCCGAAAATCCGCTTTGGGACGGGGGGGCGCTGCTGGGAATTGGGGAGGGGGCTCAGGGAGCTCCGGGGGCGCCGCGGGGGGGTCGGGGGCGGTTCGGGATGGCCCGGGGACCCCCGCCCAGCCCCCTCCCGCCCCGTACCTGTTTCCGCGCTGAGAAACGCTCCAGGAAATGGGGGGGGCCGAGGGGGGGCGGGGCCGGGAGGGAGGGGGCGGGGCCGGAGAGGGGCGGGGCCTGTAGGGGGCGGGGCCCGGGCTGTGTTTGGGGGCGGGAAAAGGGAAATGGGAAAAAAACGGGAAAAGGGAAACGGGAAACGGGAAACGGGAAACGGGAAAAGGCGTTCCCGGGGGGGAAAAGAGCGCGGAGCTTCCTGCAGGACCAACCCACGGAACCGACCGCGGGACCGACCCACGGCTGTGAAACACGGAACCGACCGCGGGACCGGTCCGTGGGTGTGAAACACGGAACCGACCGCGGGACCGACCCACGGGTGTGAAACACGGAACCGACGGCGGGACCGGTCCGTGGGTGTGAAACGCGGGACCGACCCACGGGACCGACCCACGGGTGTGAAACACGGAACCGACCCACGGAACCGAACCACGGGTGTGACCCACGGAACCGATCGCGGGAGCGATCCGTGGGTGTGAAACACGGAACCGACCCACGGGTGTGAAACACGGGGTGTGACCCCCAGACCCACCCCGACGCGCCCCCACTCCAGGGCTAAAAACTCCCGCGACTTTGAGACCCTGAGAGCACCGGGAAACCCCCAGACCCAAACCCCAAACCCTGACACCCCAAAACCCCCGAGAAACCCCCAGACCCAAACCCTGACACCCCAAACACCGAGAAACCCCAAACCCTGACACCCCAAAACCCAAACCCTGACACCCCAAACACTGAGAAACCCCCAGACCCAAACCCTGACACCCCCAGACCCAAACCCTGACACCCCAAACACTGAGAAACCCCAAAACCGAAACCCTGACCCCCGAGACCCCAGGAAATCCCCAAACCCAAGGGGTGACACTGCACTGCTGAGCCCCGCAGAGCCCCGAGCCCCCAGACTCAAATCCCCAAACCCAAGGGGTGACACTGCACTGCTGAGCCCCGAGACCCCAGACTCAAATCCCCAAACCCAAGGGGTGACACTGCACTGCTGAGCCCCCCAGAGCCCCGAGACCCCAGACTCAAATCCCCAAACCCGAGGGGTGACACTGCAGTACTGAGCCCCCAGAGCCCCGAGCCCCCAGACTCAAATCCCCAAACCCAAGGGGTGACACTGCCCTACTGAGCCCCGAGACCCCAGACTCAAATCCCCAAACCCAAGGGGTGACACTGCCCTACTGAGCCCCGCGACCCCAGACTCAAATCCCCAAACCCAAGGGGTGACACTGCACTGCTGAGCCCCCAGAGCCCCGAGACCCCAGACTCAAATCCCCAAACCCGAGGGGTGACACTGCACTGCTGAGCCCCCAGACTCAAATCCCCACGGCCACCCTCGGTTCCCCAGCCCTCCCCGCGGTCCCGGGGGTTTCGGGGCGCCGCCCCCGTTTCCGTCCCCTCGGGGCACTGGGGCGAATCTCCTGCAGGCCCGCGCCGCACGCACCTGATGGCGGCCGCGCCCCGGACCCGGGGGGCTCCCCCAAAACGGGGGGTCCCGAGCCCCCTCCTCATCGCCTGCCTCCTCCTCCTCCTGCCGGGTATCGCTGGGGGGGGGGGTGGGTGCTGGGGTTGGGTCTGGGGGCTTCAGGGTTTGGGTCTGGGGACTTCAGGGTTTCAGTTTGGGTCTGGGGGCGGCTATAGGGGTTATGGGGTGCTGGGGTTGGGTCTGGGGGGATTTCGGGGTTCTGGGGTGTCGGGGTTTGAGTCTGGGGGCTTCAGGGTTTGAGTTTGGGTCTGGGGGCGGCTTTAGGGGTTCTGGGGTGCTGGGGTTGGGTCTGGGGGGATTTCGGGGTTCTGGGGTGCTGGGGTTGGGTCTGGGGGTCTCAGTTTGGGTCTGAGGGGCTTTCGGGGTTCTGGGGTGTCGGGGTTTGGGGTTTTTGGGGTTTGAGTTTGGGTCTGGGGGGCGCTTTAGGGGTTCTGAGGTTTGGGTCTGGGGGTCTCAGGGTTTGAGTTTGGGTCTGGGGGGTTTTCGGGGTTCTGGGGTGCCGGGGTTTGGGGTTTTTGGGGTTTGAGTTTGGGTCTGGGGGCAGCTTTAGGGGTTCTGAGGTGCCGGGTGTTGGGTCTGGGGGTCTCAGGGTTCGAGTTTGGGTCTGGGGGCGGCTTTAGGGGTTCTGGGGTGCCGGGTGTTGGGTCTGGGGGTCTCAGGGTTTGGGTGTGAGGAATTTTCGGGGTTCTGGGGTGCCGGGGTTTGGGGTTCTTGGGGTCTGAGGGGTTTTCGGGGTTCTGGGTTTTCTGGGTTTGGGGTTTTTGGGTCCGAGGGGCTTTAGGGGTTCTGGGGTGCCGGGGTTTGGGGTTTTTGGGGTCTCAGGGGTTTTCGGGGTTCTGGGGTGCCGGGGTTTGGGGTTTTTTGGTCTCAGGGGTTTTTGGGGTTCTGGGGTGCCGGGGTTTGGGGTTTTTTGGTCTCAGGGGTCTCAGGGGTTTTTGGGGTTCTGGGGTGCCGGGGTTTGGGGTTTTTGGGTCTCAGGGGTTTTCGGGGTTCTGGGTTTCCGGGATTGGTCCGGGGGTCTCAGGGACACCCTGAACGAGGATCCCATTTCTGGGCTCTCAGGTTTCGGGTCAGGGTGTTTCAGGATTCCGGGGCTCAGGGTTTTGGGTCTGGGGGTCCCCAGTGCCTGTTACCCATGACACGGGGACCCCTGAACCGGGCAGGGGGTCTCTAGGGGACCCCAAAACCATGGGGTGCTCCCCCCTCCCCCCAAGCCACCTGTGCCAGCGCGTCCCCGGGGACCCCCCCGAGCTTCCTGTGACAGCGAGAACCGAAACGGGGGGGGCGGGGCGGGGGCACCCCCTGCCCCGCGGGGTCCTGTGAGACCCCCGCCCCTAATGGCACCTGCGGGGTCACCTGTGAGACCCCCGCCCCTAATGGCACCTGCAGGGTCCTGTGAGACCCCCGCCCCTAATGGCACCTGCGGGGTCACCTGTGTGAGACCCCCACCCACAGTGCCACCTGCGGGGTCCTGTGTGAGACCCCCGCCCCTAATGGCACCTGCGGGGTCACCTTTGTGAGACCCCCGCCCCTAATGGCACCTGCAGGGTCACCTGTGTGAGACCCCCACCCCTAATGCCACCTGCGGGGTCCTGTGTGAGACCCCCACCCCTAATGGCACCTGCAGGGTCCTGTGAGACCCCCACCCCTAATGGCACCTGGAGGGTCCTGTGTGAGACCCCCGCCCCTAATGGCACCTGCAGGGTCACCTTTGTGAGACCCCCGCCCCTAATGCCACCTGCGGGGTCACCTGTGTGAGACCCCCACCCCTAATGGCACCTGGAGGGTCCTGTGTGAGACCCCCGCCCCTAATGCCACCTGCAGGGTCACCTTTGTGAGACCCCCACCCCTAATGCCACCTGCGGGGTCACCTGTGTGAGACCCCCACCCCTAATGCCACCTGCAGGGTCCTGTGAGACCCCCACCCCTAATGCCACCTGCGGGGTCACCTGTGTGAGACCCCCGCCCCTAATGGCACCTGCAGGGTCACCTGTGAGACCCCCACCCCTAATGGCACCTGCGGGGTCCT
This sequence comes from Oenanthe melanoleuca, assembly GCF_029582105.1. Lineage (NCBI taxonomy): Eukaryota > Metazoa > Chordata > Aves > Passeriformes > Muscicapidae > Oenanthe > Oenanthe melanoleuca. The sequence continues at coordinate 4,136 of NW_026612830.1, read as the reverse complement.
GTGTCACTGTCCCCCCGCAGGTTCCGGGTGTCACTCTCCCAGCAGTGTCACTGTCCCCCCGCAGGTTCCAGGTGTCACTCCCCCAGCAGTGTCACTGTCCCTTACAGGTTCCAGGTGTCACTCCTCCAGCAGTGTCACTGTCCCTTACAGGTTCCAGGTGTCACTCCCCCAGCAGTGTCACTGTCCCTTACAGGTTCCGGGTGTCACTCCCCCAGCAGTGTCACTGTTCATTACAGGTTCCAGGTGTCACTCTCCCAGCAGTGTCACTCCCCCAGCAGTGTCACTGTCCCTTACAGGTTCCGGGTGTCACTCCCCCAGCAGTGTCACTGTCCCTTACAGGTTCCAGGTGTCACTCTCCCAGCAGTGTCACTGTCCCGCCTGTCCCCCGCAGGTTCCAGGTGTCACTTCCCCTGCAGTGTCACTGTCCCCCGCAGGTTCCAGGTGTCACTCTCCCAGCAGTGTCACTGTCCCCCGCAGGTTCCAGGTGTCACTCCCCCAGCAGTGTCACTGTCCCTTACAGGTTCCAGGTGTCACTCCCCCAGCAGTGTCACTGTCCCTTACAGGTTCCAGGTGTCACTCCCCCAGCAGTGTCACTGTCCCCCGCAGGTTCCGGGTGTCACTCTCCCAGCAGTGTCACTGTCCCCCCTGTCCCCCGCAGGTTCCGGTTGTCACTCCCCCAGCAGTGTCACTGTCCCGTACAGGTTCCGGGTGTCACTCCCCCAGCAGTGTCACTGTTCATTACAGGTTCCAGGTGTCACTCCCCCAGCAGTGTCACTGTCCCCTGCAGGTTCCAGGTGTCACTCCCCAGCAGTGTCACTGTCCCTTACAGGTTCCAGGTGTCACTCCCCCAGCAGTGTCACTGTCCCCCCGCAGGTTCCGGGTGTCACTCCCCCAGCAGTGTCACTCCCCCAGCAGTGTCACTGTCCCTTACAGGTTCCAGGTGTCACTCCCCCAGCAGTGTCACTGTCCCTTACAGGTTCCGGGTGTCACTCCCCCAGCAGTGTCACTCCCCCAGCAGTGTCACTGTCCCTTACAGGTTCCAGGTGTCACTCCCCCAGCAGTGTCACTGTCCCCCCTGTCCCCCGCAGGTTCCGGGTGTCTCTCCCCCAGCCCCCCGCCGTCGTCCCCCACCCGGGACAGCCCCCTCACCCTGTCGGTGAGCACCAGCCCGACCCCGGGCCGCTCCTGCGGCTTCCCGGGAGCGCTGACGGTGGAGCCGGGCCCCACCTCCCGCTCGGGGATCCCCGGCGCTCACCTGAGCATCGAGTGCCGCTTCACGGCGCCGCCGGACGCGCGGCCCGAGGTCAGCTGGCTGCAGGTGTGCCCGCGGGGGTACGGCGGGGACGGCTGGAACTGCAGCTGGCCGCAGGAGGTGCCGGTGCGGGGCGGGGGGCGCCAGGTGCGGCAGGGGCAGGGGGTCTCCACGCTGAGCTTCGAGAGCCTGCGGCACAACCACAGCGGGCTCTACTTCTGCCGCGTGCGGGCGGGCGGCGCGGCCGCGCAGTCCTGCGGCACCTTCGTCAGGGTCCAGGGTGAGTGGGGGTCCCTCGGGGGGTCCGGGGGGGGCTCGGGGGGCCCGGGCTGACGCGCCGGCTGTGGCAGAGCCCGCGCCGCCATCGTTCCTGCAGCTGACGGACGCCACCAAGAACAGGATCCTGACGGCGCAGGGCGTGCTGCTGCTGCTCTGCGCGGCGGGGCCGGGGCTGCTGCTGCTCTTCAGGGTGAGCGGGGGCTGCGGAGGGGACCCCGCCCCAATTCCGGGCTGTAACCCCAATTCCGGGCCTGGTACCCCTAAATCCGGGCCTGGGAACCCCAATTCCGGGCCTGGTAACCCCAATTCCGGGCCTGGTAACCCTAAATCCGGGCCTGGGAACCCCAATTCCGGGCCTGGTACCTCTAAATCCGGGCCTGGTAACCCCAATTCCGGGCCTGGTACCCCTAAATCCGGGCCTGGTACCCCTAAATCCGGGCCTGGGAACCTCAATTCCGGGCCTGGTACCCCTAAATCCGGGCCTGGTAACCCTAAATCCGGGCCTGGTACCCCCAATTCCGGGCCTGGGAACCCTAAATCCGGGCCTGGTACCCCTAAATCCGGGCCTGGTAACCCCAATTCCGGGCCTGGTACCCCTAAATCCGGGCCTGGTACCCCTAAATCCGGGCCTGGTAACCCCAATTCCGGTCCTGGTAACCCTAAATCCGGGCCTGGTAACCCTAAATCCGGGCCTGGTAATCCCAATTCCGGGCCTGGTAACCCCAATTCCGGGCCTGGTAACCCTAAATCCGGGCCTGGTAACCCCAATTCCGGGCCTGGTAACCCCAGTTCCGGGCCTGGTACCCCTAAATCCGGGCCTGGTAACCCTAAATCCGGGCCTGGTAATCCCAATTCCGGGCCTGGTAACCCCAATTCCGGGCCTGGTAACCCTAAATCCGGTCCTTGTAACCCTAAATCCGGGCCTGGTACCCCCAATTCCGGGCCTGGTAACCCCAATTCCGGTCCTGGGAACCCTAAATCCGGGCCTGGGAACCCCAATTCCGGGCCTGGGAACCCTAAATCCGGGCCTGGTAACCCTAAATCCGGTCCTGGTAACCCCAATTCCGGGCCTGGTAACCCCAATTCCGGGCCTGGTAACCCCAATTCCGGTCCTTGTAACCCTAAATCCGGGCCTGGTACCTCCAATTCCGGGCCTGGTAATCCCAATTCCGGTCCTGGGAACCCTAAATCCGGGCCTGGGAACCCCAATTCCGGGCCTGGGAACCCTAAATCCGGGCCTGGTAACCCTAAATCCGGGCCTGGTACCCCCAATTCCGGGCCTGGTAACCCCAATTCCGGGCCTGGTAACCCCAATTCCGGGCCTGGGAACCCTAAATCCGGTCCTGGTAACCCCAATTCCGGGCCTGGGAACCCATAAATCCCCTTCCAGGTACCCCTCAATGCCCCCTGTCCCTTTAATTCTGGTCCTGGTACCCCATAATTCCCCCTCCAGGTACCCCTAAATGCCCCCTGCCCCTTTAATTCTGTGCCCATAAATCCCCCTCCAGGTACCCCCAAATGCCCCTGCCCCTTTAATTCTGGTCCTGGTACCCCATAAATCCTCTTCGAGGTACCTCTAAATGCCCCCTGCCCCTTTAATTCTGGTCCTGGCACCCCATAAATCCCCCTCCAGGTACCTCTAAATGCCCCCTGCCCCTTTAATTCTGGTCCTGGCACCCCATAAATCCCCCTACATGCACCCCTAAATGCCCCCTGCCCCCTTAATTCCCCTCCTGTAGACCCCCAGATACCCCCAGCACCCCAAATCCCCTGAAATTCCTCCCAGGTGTCCCCCCAAACCCCCCCTGTACCTTTTTTTCCCCCCATTTCCAGAAGCGCTGGGCCAATGAGCGGCTCCTCCAGCCCAAGAAAATCTCCTTGGAGGAAGAAAATCTTTATGAGGTGACCTGGGGTGACCCCCCAAAAAGGGGCTGGGGGCTGGGGGGAGGGATGTCCATCACCCCCAAACCAAACCCCCCTCCCCAATTCCCACAGGGGCTGAACCTGGACGAGTGCTCCATGTACGAGGACATTTCCCGGGGGGTCCAGCCCACCTACCAGGACGTGGGGACCCCCCCTGCTGCCGACAGCCTCCTGGAGAAACCTTAAAAAAAGAAAAAAAAACCAAAATGAGGGCGGGGTCCCCAAAACCCCCCGCTAAGGCTTTGCTGTGGGAACTCAAGGCTGCGCTGATTTCCCCCCTCCCGAAATTAAACTGGGGGACCCCACCCTCACCTGGAGCTGATAAATTGCCAATAAATCACGAATGAATCTTTAATAAGTTGCCAATAAACGATGAGCATGAGACCTCCGTTTTCCCCCCGTTATCCCAAATTTCCTCCCAATTTCCTCCCATTTCCCCCCCCCAGTTCATCCCCACTTTACCCTATTATCCCGTTTCCCCCATTATCCAAAATTTCCCGCATTTTATTCTCTTTTCCCCCATTTCTCCCATTACACCTATTATCTCCAAGTCCCCCGTTCTACCCCATTCTCCTGCTCTACCATTTTTCCTATTTTCTGTCAATTTTCTGCCAAATCTTCTCTCAATTTTCCTGCATTAATCCAAATTTTAGCCCACTATGTCCCATTTTCCCCCACAATC
>NW_026612829.1:0-33999 GCF_029582105.1 Oenanthe melanoleuca | reverse complement strand
TCTCAGTGCGAATTGTAAAGGATTTTCCCTGGTTTTATAAGGCAGAGATTTTCCTGGGATTGTCCAGATGTTTTTCCCAATATGGCCTGGAATTCTGAGACCTTTGGGGTGCCCCACTGCAACTTTTGGGAATTTTTGTGTCATTTTCAGTTTGATTCTTAGGGGATATTTTCTTCCTTAGTGCGAATTTTAAAGGACTTTTCTGATTTGTTAGGCTCAATTTTTCCTGGATTTTTCCTGTTGCTTTTGCCAGCAGGCTTTGGAATTTTAGGCAGAGTTGAGGTGTTTTAGGATGGATTTCAGGAGGGTTTGGGCCATTGTTCGTGTGATTTTCAGGCTTTTTGGGCCATTTTAATTCGCATTTCCTCCGGATAATTTGCACACTCACTTCCCCAGTTTTTTCCTAAGAAATTCCTGGAATCTCACTGGATTTTGGAGCCATGTTTGGTTTTTTAGTGCAGATGTTAGGAGTTTTTCTGGACATTTGTTGTGCAATTTCTGGGGGATTTTTGTATTTCTTAGAGCGAATTTGTTAGGCTGAATTTTCCCTGGATTTTCGTAATGCTTTTCCCAGTAATCCCTGGAATTTTGGCAGTGTTGAGGTGTTTTTGTACAGATTTCAGACGTTTTTGGGCCATTTTTTGTGCTATTTTAGGGGGCTTTGGGCCATTTTTAGTTGCATTTTCTCCGGAAGTTTGCCCACCAATTTCCCCACTTTTTTCCTCAGAAACTCTTGGAATCTCGCTGGATTGTTGCACCATGTTTGGTTTTTTTAGTGCAGATGTTAGGAGTTTTTCTGGCCATTTTTTGTGGAAATTCTGGGAGATTTTTGTGTTTCTTAGTGTGAATTTTTTTTGCATTTTCCTGGTTTGCTAAGGCTGAATTTATCCTGGATTTTTCCTGATGATTTTCCCAATAATGCTTAGAATTTTGTCCGGTTTGGGGTGTTTCAGTGTCGATTTTAGGACTTTTTTGGGCCATTTTCATATTGCTTTTTAAGGAGATTTTTGCGTTGCTCAGTGCGAATTCGTTAGGCTGAATTTCCTGTGGATTTTTCCTGATGTTTTTCCCAATAATGCTTGGAATTTTGGCCAGTTTGGGGTGGTTCAGTGTCTATTTTTTGACCATTTCTGGCCATTTATTTTTGCTTTTTCTGGGGGATTTTTGCATTTCTTAGTGCACTTTTTTTAGACTGAATTTTCCCTGGAGTTTTCCTGATTCTTTTCCCAGCAATCCTTGGGATTTCATAGATTTTAGGTGCTTTTCTAGTAATTCCAAGAGGTTTTGGGCCATTTTTTATGCCATTTCATAGGGGTTTTTTACAATTTTAGGTCGCATTTCCTTTGGAAGTTTGCCCACCCATTTTTCCAGTCTTTTCCTTAGAAATTCCTGGATTCTCACTGGCTTTAGGGGCTGATATTAGGAGTTTTTTTGGCCTTTTTTTTTTTTTTTGTGCAATTTCTTGTGGATTTTTGTGTTTCTCAGTGCGAATTTTAAAGGATTTTTCCTGGTTTTATAAGGCAGAGATTTTCCTGGGATTGTCCAGATGTTTTTCCCAATAAGGCCTGGAATTTTGACAGCTTTGGGGTGCCCCAATGCAACTTTTGGGAATTTTTGGGTCATTTTCAGTTTGATTCTTAGGGGATTTTTTCTTCCTTAGTGTGAATTTTAAGGGACTTTTCTGGTTTGTTAGGCTCAATTTTTCCTGGATTTTTCCTGATGCTTTTGCCAGCAGTCCTTGAAATTTTGGCAGAGTTGAGGTGTTTTAGGATGGATTTCAGGAGTGTTTGGGCATTGTTCGTGTGATTTTTGAGGTTTTTGGGCTTTTTAAATCGCATTTCCTTTGGATATTTTGCCCACACACTTCCCCAGTTTTTTCCTAAGAAATTCCTGGAATCTCACTGGATTTTGGGGCCATGTTTGGTTTTTTAGTGCAGATGTTAGGAGTTTTTCTGACCATTTGTTGTGCTATTTCTGGGAGATTTTTGTATTTCTTAGTGTGAATTTTTTGTCATTTTCCTGGGTTGCTAAGGCGGAATTTATCCTGGATTTTTTCTGATGTTTTTGCCTATAATGCTTGGAAGTTTGACCGGTTTGGGGTGTTTCAGTGTCAATTTTAGGACTATTTCTGGTCATTTTCATATTGCTTTTTAAGGGGATTTTTGCATTTCTTATTGCGAATTCGTTAGTCTGAATTTTCCCTGGATTTTTAGTATTGCTTTTCCCAGGAATCCCTGGAATTTTGGCAGAGTTGAGTTGTTTTTGTACAGATTTCAGACGTTTTTGGGCCATTTTTTGTGCTATTTTAGGGGGCTTTGGGTCCATTTTTAGTTGCATTTTCTCCGGAAGTTTGCCCACCAATTTCCTCAGTTTTTTGCTCAGAAACTCTTGGAATCTTGCTGGATTGTTGTACCATGTTTGGTTTTTTTAGTGCAGATGTTAGGAGTTTTTCTGGCCATTTTTTGTGGAAATTCTGGGAGATTTTTGTGTTTCTTAGTGTGAATTTTTTTTTGCAATTTCCTGGGTTGCTAAGGCTGAATTTATCCTGGATTTTTCCTGATGATTTTCCCAATAATGCTTAGAATTTTGTCCGGTTTGGGGTGTTTCAGTGTTGATTTTAGGACTTTTTTGGGCCATTTTCATATTGCTTTTTAAGGAGATTTTTGCGTTGCTCAGTGCGAATTCGTTAGGCTGAATTTCCTGTGGATTTTTCCTGATGTTTTTCCCAATAATGCTTGGAATTTTGGCCAGTTTGGGGTGGTTCAGTGTCTATATTTTGACCATTTCTGGCCATTTATTTTTGCTTTTTCTGGGGGATTTTTGCATTTCTTAGTGCACATTTTTTAGTCTGAATTTTCCCTGGAGTTTTCCTGATTCTTTTCCTAGCAATCTTTGGGATTGTCATAGATTTTAGGTGCTTTTCTAGTAATTCCAGGAGGTTTTGGGCCATTTTTTGAGCCAATTCATAGGGGTTTGGACCATTACAGGTCGCATTTCCTTTGGAAGTTTGCCCACCCATTTTTCCAGTCTTTTCCTTAGAAATTCCTGGATTCTCACTGGCTTTAGGGGCTGATATTAGGAGTTTTTCTGGCCATTTTTTATTGCAATTTCTTGTGGATTTTTGTGTTTCTCAGTGCGAATTTTAAAGGATTTTTCCTGGGTTTTTTTCAAGGCCTGGAATTTTCCTGGGATTGTCCGGATATTTTTCCCAATAAGGCCTGGAATTCTGAGAGCTTGGGGTGCCCCAATGCAACTTTTGGGAATTTTTGGGTCATTTTCAGTTTGATTCTTAGGGGATTTTTTCTTCCTTAGTGTGAATTTTAAGGGACTTTTCTGGTTTGTTAGGCTCAATTTTTCCTGGATTTTTCCTGATGCTTTTGCCAGCAGTCCTTGAAATTTTGGCAGAGTTGAGGTGTTTTGGGACGGATTTCAGGAGGTTTTGGGCCATTGTTCGTGTGATTTTGAGGTTTTTGGGCCTTTTAAATCGCATTTCCTTTGGATATTTTGCCCACACACTTCCCCAGTTTTTTCCTCAGAAATTCCTGGAATCTTGCTGGATTTTGGGGCCATGTTTGGTTTTTTAGTGCAGATGTTAGGAGTTTTTCTGACCATTTGTTGTGCTATTTCTGGGGGATTTTTGTATTTCTTAGAGCGAATTTGTTAGGCTGAATTTTCCCTGGATTTTCGTAATGCTTTTCCCAGTAATCCCTGGAATTTTGGCAGTGTTGAGGTGTTTTTGTACAGATTTCAGACGTTTTTGGGCCATTTTTTGTGCTATTTTAGGGGGCTTTGGGCCATTTTTAGTTGCATTTTCTCCGGAAGTTTGACCACCAATTTCCCCACTTTTTTCCTCAGAAACTCTTGGAATCTCGCTGGATTGTTGCACCATGTTTGGTTTTTTTAGTGCAGATGTTAGGAGTTTTTCTGGCCATTTTTTGTGGAAATTCTGGGAGATTTTTGTGTTTCTTAGTGTGAATATTTTGTCAATTTCCTGGTTTGCTAAGGCTGAATTTATCCTGGATTTTCCTGATATTTTTCCTAATAATGCTTGGAAGTTAGACTGGTTTGGGGCGTTTCAGTGTTGATTTTAGGACTTTTTTGGGCCATTTTCATATTGCTTTTTAAGGAGATTTTTGCGTTGCTCAGTGCGAATTCGTTAGGCTGAATTTCCTGTGGATTTTTCCTGATGTTTTTCCCAATAATGCTTGGAATTTTGGCCAGTTTGGAGTGGTTCAGCGTCTATTTTTTGACCATTTCTGGCCATTTATTTTGGCTTTTTCTGGGGGATTTTTGCATTTCTTAGTGCACATTTTTTAGTCTGAATTTTCCCTGGAGTTTTCCTGATTCTTTTCCTAGCAATCCTTGGGATTGTCATAGAGTTTAGGTGCTTTTCTAGTAATTCCAGGAGGTTTTGGGCCATTTTTTGTGCCATTTCATAGGGGTTTTTTACAATTTTAGGTCGCATTTCCTTTGGAAGTTTGCCCACCCATTTTTCAACTGTTTTCCTTAGAAATTCCTGGATTCTCACTGGCTTTAGGGGCTGATATTAGGAGTTTTTCTGGCCATTTTTTTTTTTTTTTTTGTGCGATTTCATTTGGATTTTTGTGTTTCTCAGTGCAAATTGTAAAGGATTTTTCCTGTTTTTTTCAAGGCCTGGAATTTTCCTGGGATTGTCCGGATATTTTTCCCAATAAGGCCTGGAATTCTGAGAGCTTGGGGTGCCCCAATGCAACTTTTGGGAATTTTTGGGTCATTTTCAGTTTGATTCTTAGGGGATTTTTTCTTCCTTAGTGTGAATTTTAAGGGACTTTTCTGGTTTGTTAGGCTCAATTTTTCCTGGATTTTTCCTGATGCTTTTGCCAGCAGTCCTTGAAATTTTTGGCAGAGTTGAGGTATTTTGGGACGGATTTCAGGAGAGTTTGGGCATTGTTCGTGTGATTTTGAGGTTTTGGGCCTTTTAAATCGCATTTCCTTTGGGTATTTTGCCCACACACGTCCCCAGTTTTTTCCTCAGAAATTCCTGGAATCTCGCTGGATTTTGGGGCCATGTTTGGTTTTTTAGTGCAAATGTTAGGAGTTTTCTGGCCATTTGTTGTGCAATTTCTGGGAGATTTTTGTATTTCTTACTGTGAATTTTTTGTCATTTTCCTGGTTTGCTAAGGCTGAATTTATCCTGGATTTTCCTGATATTTTTCCCAATTATGCTTGGAATTTTGACCGGTTTGGGGTGGTTCAGTGTCTATTTTTTTACTATTTCTGGCCATTTTCATATTGCTTTTTATGGGATTTTTGCATTTCTTATTGCGAATTTTTTAGTCTGAATTTTCCCTGGAGTTTTCCTGATTCTTTTCCCAGCAATCCTTGGGATTGTCATAGATTTTAGGTGTTCTTCTAGTAATTCCAAGAGGTTTTGGGCCATTTTTTATGCCATTTCATAGGGGTTTTTTGCAATTTTAGGTCGCATTTCCTTTGGAAGTTTGCCCACCCATTTTTCCAGTCTTTTCCTTAGAAATTCCTGGATTCCCACTGGCTTTAGGGGCTGATATTAGGAGTTTTTTTGGCCTTTTTTTTTTTTTTTTTGTGCAATTTCTTGTGGATTTTTGTGTTTCTCAGTGCGAATTTTAAAGGATTTTTCCTGGGTTTATAAGGCAGAGATTTTCCTGGGATTGTCCAGATGTTTTTCCCAATAAGGCCTGGAATTTTGACAGCTTTGGGGTGCCCCAATGCAACTTTTGGGAATTTTTGGGTCATTTTCAGTTTGATTCTTAGGGGATTTTTTCTTCCTTAGTGTGAATTTTAAGGGACTTTTCTGGTTTGTTAGGCTCAATTTTTCCTGGATTTTTCCTGATGCTTTTGCCAGCAGTCCTTGAAATTTTGGCAGAGTTGAGGTGTTTTAGGATGGATTTCAGGAGTGTTTGGGCATTGTTCGTGTGATTTTTGAGGTTTTTGGGCTTTTTAAATCGCATTTCCTTTGGATATTTTGCCCACACACTTCCCCAGTTTTTTCCTAAGAAATTCCTGGAATCTCACTGGATTTTGGGGCCATGTTTGGTTTTTTAGTGCAGATGTTAGGAGTTTTTCTGACCATTTGTTGTGCTATTTCTGGGAGATTTTTGTATTTCTTAGTGTGAATTTTTTGTCATTTTCCTGGGTTGCTAAGGCGGAATTTATCCTGGATTTTTTTCTGATGTTTTTGCCTATAATGCTTGGAAGTTTGACCGGTTTGGGGTGTTTCAGTGTCAATTTTAGGACTATTTCTGGTCATTTTCATATTGCTTTTTAAGGGGATTTTTGCATTTCTTAGTGCGAATTCGTTAGTCTGAATTTTCCCTGAATTTTTAGTATTGCTTTTCCCAGGAATCCCTGGAATTTTGGCAGAGTTGAGGTGTTTTAGGATGGATTTCAGGAGGTTTTGGGCCATTGTTCGTGTGATTTTGAGGTTTTTGGGCTTTTTAAATCGCATTTCCTTTGGTATTTTGCCCACACACTTCCCCAGTTTTTTCCTCAGAAATTCCTGGAATCTCGCTGGATTTTGGGGCCATGTTTGGTTTTTTAGTGCAGATGTTAGGAGTTTTTCTGGACATTTGTTGTGCAATTTCTGGGGGATTTTTGTATTTCTTAGAGCGAATTTGTTCGGCTGAATTTTCCCTGGATTTTCGTAATGCTTTTACCAGTAATTCCTGGAATTTTGGCAGTGCTGAGGTGTTTTTGTACAGATTTCAGACGTTTTTTGGGCCATTTTTTGTGCTATTTTAGGGGGCTTTGGGCCATTTTTAGTTGCATTTTCTCCGGAAGTTTGCCCACCAATTTCCCCACTTTTTTCCTCAGAAACTCTTGGAATCTTGCTGGATTGTTGCACCATGTTTGGTTTTTTTAGTGCAGATGTTAGGAGTTTTTCTGGCCATTTTTTGTGGAAATTCTGGGAGATTTTTGTGTTTCTTAGTGTGAATATTTTGTCAATTTCCTGGTTTGCTAAGGCTGAATTTATCCTGGATTTTCCTGATATTTTTCCTAATAATGCTTGGAAGTTAGACCGGTTTGGGGCGGTTCAGTGTCTATTTTTGACTATTTCTGGCCATTTTCATATTGCTTTTTATGGGATTTTTGCTTTTCTTATTGCGAATTTTTTAGTCTGAATTTTCCCTGGAGTTTTCCTGATTCTTTTCCCAGCAATCCTTGGGATTGTCATAGATTTTAGGTGCTTTTCTAGTAATTCCAGGAGGTTTTGGGCCATTTTTTGTGCCATTTCATAGGGGTTTTTTACAATTTTAGGTCGCATTTCCTTTGGAAGTTTGCCCACCCATTTTTCAACTGTTTTCCTTAGAAATTCCTGGATTCTCACTGGCTTTTGGGGGCTGATATTAGGAGTTTTTCTGGCCATTTTTTTTTTTTTTGTGCAATTTCTTGTGGATTTTTGTGTTTCTCAGTGCGAATTTTAAAGGATTTTTCCTGGGTTTATAAGGCAGAGATTTTCCTGGGATTGTCCAGATGTTTTTCCCAATAAGGCCTGGAATTTTGACAGCTTTGGGGTGCCCCAATGCAACTTTTGGGAATTTTTGGGTCATTTTCAGTTTGATTCTTAGGGGATTTTTTCTTCCTTAGTGTGAATTTTAAGGGACTTTTCTGGTTTGTTAGGCTCAATTTTTCCTGGATTTTTCCTGATGCTTTTGCCAGCAGTCCTTGAAATTTTGGCAGAGTTGAGGTGTTTTAGGATGGATTTCAGGAGTGTTTGGGCATTGTTCGTGTGATTTTTGAGGTTTTTGGGCTTTTTAAATCGCATTTCCTTTGGATATTTTGCCCACACACTTCCCCAGTTTTTTCCTAAGAAATTCCTGGAATCTCACTGGATTTTGGGGCCATGTTTGGTTTTTTAGTGCAGATGTTAGGAGTTTTTCTGACCATTTGTTGTGCTATTTCTGGGAGATTTTTGTATTTCTTAGTGTGAATTTTTTGTCATTTTCCTGGGTTGCTAAGGCGGAATTTATCCTGGATTTTTTCTGATGTTTTTGCCTATAATGCTTGGAAGTTTGACCGGTTTGGGGTGTTTCAGTGTCAATTTTAGGACTATTTCTGGTCATTTTCATATTGCTTTTTAAGGGGATTTTTGCATTTCTTAGTGCGAATTCGTTAGTCTGAATTTTCCCTGAATTTTTAGTATTGCTTTTCCCAGGAATCCCTGGAATTTTGGCAGAGTTGAGGTGTTTTAGGATGGATTTCAGGAGGTTTTGGGCCATTGTTCGTGTGATTTTGAGGTTTTTGGGCTTTTTAAATCGCATTTCCTTTGGTATTTTGCCCACACACTTCCCCAGTTTTTTCCTCAGAAATTCCTGGAATCTCGCTGGATTTTGGGGCCATGTTTGGTTTTTTAGTGCAGATGTTAGGAGTTTTTCTGGACATTTGTTGTGCAATTTCTGGGGGATTTTTGTATTTCTTAGAGCGAATTTGTTAGGCTGAATTTTCCCTGGATTTTCGTAATGCTTTTCCCAGTAATCCCTGGAATTTTGGCAGTGCTGAGGTGTTTTTGTACAGATTTCAGACGTTTTTGGGCCATTTTTTGTGCTATTTTAGGGGGCTTTGGGCCATTTTTAGTTGCATTTTCTCCGGAAGTTTGCCCACCAATTTCCCCACTTTTTTCCTCAGAAACTCTTGGAATCTTGCTGGATTGTTGCACCATGTTTGGTTTTTTTAGTGCAGATGTTAGGAGTTTTTCTGGCCATTTTTTGTGGAAATTCTGGGAGATTTTTGTGTTTCTTAGTGTGAATATTTTGTCAATTTCCTGGTTTGCTAAGGCTGAATTTATCCTGGATTTTCCTGATATTTTTCCTAATAATGCTTGGAAGTTAGACCGGTTTGGGGCGGTTCAGTGTCTATTTTTTGACTATTTCTGGCCATTTTCATATTGCTTTTTATGGGATTTTTGCATTTCTTATTGCGAATTTTTTAGTCTGAATTTTCCCTGGAGTTTTCCTGATTCTTTTCCCAGCAATCCTTGGGATTGTCATAGATTTTAGGTGCTTTTCTAGTAATTCCAGGAGGTTTTGGGCCATTTTTTGTGCCATTTCATAGGGGTTTTTTACAATTTTAGGTCGCATTTCCTTTGGAAGTTTGCCCACCCATTTTTCAACTGTTTTCCTTAGAAATTCCTGAATTCTCACTGGCTTTTGGGGGCTGATATTAGGAGTTTTTCTGGCCATTTTTTATTGCAATTTCTTGTGGATTTTTGTGTTTCTCAGTGCGAATTGTAAAGGATTTTCCCTGGTTTTATAAGGCAGAGATTTTCCTGGGATTGTCCAGATGTTTTTCCCAATATGGCCTGGAATTCTGAGACCTTTGGGGTGCCCCAATGCAACTTTTGGGAATTATTGTGTCATTTTCAGTTTGATTCTTAGGGGATATTTTCTTCCTTAGTGCGAATTTTAAAGGACTTTTCTGATTTGTTAGGCTCAATTTTTCCTGGATTTTTCCTGTTGCTTTTGCCAGCAGGCTTTGGAATTTTAGGCAGAGTTGAGGTGTTTTAGGATGGATTTCAGGAGGTTTTGGGCCATTGTTCGTGTGATTTTCAGGCTTTTTGGGCCATTTTAATTCGCATTTCCTCCGGATAATTTGCACACTCACTTCCCCAGTTTTTTCCTCAGAAATTCCTGGAATCTCGCTGGATTTTGGGGCCGTGTTTGGTTTTTTAGTGCAGATGTTAGGAGTTTTTCTGGACATTTGTTGTGCAATTTCTGGGGGATTTTTGTATTTCTTAGAGCGAATTTGTTAGGCTGAATTTTCCCTGGATTTTCGTAATGCTTTTCCCAGTAATCCCTGGAATTTTGGCAGTGTTGAGGTGTTTTTGTACAGATTTCAGACGTTTTTGGGCCATTTTTTGTGCTATTTTAGGGGGCTTTGGGCCATTTTTAGTTGCATTTTCTCCGGAAGTTTGCCCACCAATTTCCTCACTTTTTTCCTCAGAAACTCTTGGAATCTCGCTGGATTGTTGCACCATGTTTGGTTTTTTTAGTGCAGATGTTAGGAGTTTTTCTGGCCATTTTTTGTGGAAATTCTGGGAGATTTTTGTGTTTCTTAGTGTGAATTTTTTTTGCATTTTCCTGGTTTGCTAAGGCTGAATTTATCCTGGATTTTTCCTGATGATTTTCCCAATAATGCTTAGAATTTTGTCCGGTTTGGGGTGTTTCAGTGTTGATTTTAGGACTTTTTTGGGCCATTTTCATATTGCTTTTTAAGGAGATTTTTGCGTTGCTCAGTGCGAATTCGTTAGGCTGAATTTCCTGTGGATTTTTCCTGATGTTTTTCCCAATAATGCTTGGAATTTTGGCCAGTTTGGGGTGGTTCAGTGTCTATTTTTTGACCATTTCTGGCCATTTATATTTGCTTTTTCTGGGGGATTTTTGCATTTCTTAGTGCACATTTTTTAGTCTGAATTTTCCCTGGAGTTTTCCTGATTCTTTTCCTAGCAATCCTTGGGATTGTCATAGATTTTAGGTGCTTTTCTAGTAATTCCAAGAGGTTTTGGGCCATTTTTTATGCCATTTCATAGGGGTTTTTTACAATTTTAGGTCGCATTTCCTTTGGAAGTTTGCCCACCCATTTTTCAACTGTTTTCCTTAGAAATTCCTGGATTCTCACTGGCTTTAGGGGCTGATATTAGGAGTTTTTTTGGCCTTTTTTTTTTTTTGTGCAATTTCTTGTGGATTTTTCTGTTTCTCAGTGCGAATTCTAAAGGATTTTTCCTGGTTTTATAAGGCAGAGATTTTCCTGGGATTGTCCAGATGTTTTTCCCAATAAGGCCTGGAATTTTGACAGCTTTGGGGTGCCCCAATGCAACTTTTGGGAATTTTTGGGTCATTTTCAGTTTGATTCTTAGGGGATTTTTTCTTCCTTAGTGTGAATTTTAAGGGACTTTTCTGGTTTGTTAGGCTCAATTTTTCCTGGATTTTTCCTGATGCTTTTGCCAGCAGTCCTTGAAATTTTGGCAGAGCTGAGGTGTTTTAGGATGGATTTCAGGAGTGTTTGGGCATTGTTCGTGTGATTTTTGAGGTTTTTGGGCTTTTTAAATCGCATTTCCTTTGGATATTTTGCCCACACACTTCCCCAGTTTTTTCCTAAGAAATTCCTGGAATCTCACTGGATTTTGGGGCCATGTTTGGTTTTTTAGTGCAGATGTTAGGAGTTTTTCTGACCATTTGTTGTGCTATTTCTGGGAGATTTTTGTATTTCTTAGTGTGAATTTTTTGTCATTTTCCTGGGTTGCTAAGGCGGAATTTATCCTGGATTTTTTCTGATGTTTTTGCCTATAATGCTTGGAAGTTTGACCGGTTTGGGGTGTTTCAGTGTCAATTTTAGGACTATTTCTGGTCATTTTCATATTGCTTTTTAAGGGGATTTTTGCATTTCTTATTGCGAATTCGTTAGTCTGAATTTTCCCTGGATTTTTAGTATTGCTTTTCCCAGGAATCCCTGGAATTTTGGCAGAGTTGAGTTGTTTTTGTACAGATTTCAGACGTTTTTGGGCCATTTTTTGTGCTATTTTAGGGGGCTTTGTGTCCATTTTTAGTTGCATTTTCTCCGGAAGTTTGACCACCA
Organism: Oenanthe melanoleuca; assembly: GCF_029582105.1. Lineage (NCBI taxonomy): Eukaryota > Metazoa > Chordata > Aves > Passeriformes > Muscicapidae > Oenanthe > Oenanthe melanoleuca. The sequence goes on along the minus strand of NW_026612829.1, from coordinate 22,413 downwards.
ATTTCCTCAGTTTTTTGCTCAGAAACTCTTGGAATCTCGCTGGATTGTTGCACCATGTTTGGTTTTTTTAGTGCAGATGTTAGGAGTTTTTCTGGCCATTTTTTGTGGAAATTCTGGGAGATTTTTGTGTTTCTTAGTGTGAATTTTTTTTGCATTTTCCTGGGTTGCTAAGGCTGAATTTATCCTGGATTTTTCCTGATGATTTTCCCAATAATGCTTAGAATTTTGTCCGGTTTGGGGTGTTTCAGTGTTGATTTTAGGACTTTTTTGGGCCATTTTCATATTGCTTTTTAAGGAGATTTTTGCGTTGCTCAGTGCGAATTCGTTAGGCTGAATTTCCTGTGGATTTTTCCTGATGTTTTTCCCAATAATGCTTGGAATTTTGGCCAGTTTGGGGTGGTTCAGTGTCTATTTTTTGACCATTTCTGGCCATTTATTTTTGCTTTTTCTGGGGGATTTTTGCATTTCTTAGTGCACATTTTTTAGTCTGAATTTTCCCTGGAGTTTTCCTGATGCTTTTCCTAGCAATCTTTGGGATTGTCATAGATTTTAGGTGCTTTTCTAGTAATTCCAGGAGGTTTTGGGCCATTTTTTGTGCCATTTCATAGGGGTTTGGACCATTACAGGTCGCATTTCCTTTGGAAGTTTGCCCACCCATTTTTCCAGTTTTTTCCTTAGAAATTCCTGGATTCTCACTGGCTTTAGGGGCTGATATTAGGAGTTTTTTCTGGCCATTTTTTGTGGAAATTCTGGGAGATTTTTGTGTTTCTTAGTGTGAATATTTTGTCAATTTCCTGGTTTGCTAAGGCTGAATTTATCCTGGATTTTCCTGATATTTTTCCTAATAATGCTTGGAAGTTAGACCGGTTTGGGGCAGTTCAGTGTCTATTTTTTGACTATTTCTGGCCATTTTCATATTGCTTTTTATGGGATTTTTGCTTTTCTTATTGCGAATTTTTTAGTCTGAATTTTCCCTGGAGTTTTCCTGATTCTTTTCCCAGCAATCCTTGGGATTGTCATAGATTTTAGGTGCTTTTCTAGTAATTCCAGGAGGTTTTGGGCCATTTTTTGTGCCATTTCATAGGGGTTTTTTACAATTTTAGGTCGCATTTCCTTTGGAAGTTTGCCCACCCATTTTTCAACTGTTTTCCTTAGAAATTCCTGGATTCTCACTGGCTTTTGGGGGCTGATATTAGGAGTTTTTCTGGCCATTTTTTTTTTTTTTTGTGCAATTTCTTGTGGATTTTTGTGTTTCTCAGTGCGAATTTTAAAGGATTTTTCCTGGGTTTATAAGGCAGAGATTTTCCTGGGATTGTCCAGATGTTTTTCCCAATAAGGCCTGGAATTTTGACAGCTTTGGGGTGCCCCAATGCAACTTTTGGGAATTTTTGGGTCATTTTCAGTTTGATTCTTAGGGGATTTTTTCTTCCTTAGTGTGAATTTTAAGGGACTTTTCTGGTTTGTTAGGCTCAATTTTTCCTGGATTTTTCCTGATGCTTTTGCCAGCAGTCCTTGAAATTTTGGCAGAGTTGAGGTGTTTTAGGATGGATTTCAGGAGTGTTTGGGCATTGTTCGTGTGATTTTTGAGGTTTTTGGGCTTTTTAAATCGCATTTCCTTTGGATATTTTGCCCACACACTTCCCCAGTTTTTTCCTAAGAAATTCCTGGAATCTCACTGGATTTTGGGGCCATGTTTGGTTTTTTAGTGCAGATGTTAGGAGTTTTTCTGACCATTTGTTGTGCTATTTCTGGGAGATTTTTGTATTTCTTAGTGTGAATTTTTTGTCATTTTCCTGGGTTGCTAAGGCGGAATTTATCCTGGATTTTTTCTGATGTTTTTGCCTATAATGCTTGGAAGTTTGACCGGTTTGGGGTGTTTCAGTGTCAATTTTAGGACTATTTCTGGTCATTTTCATATTGCTTTTTAAGGGGATTTTTGCATTTCTTAGTGCGAATTCGTTAGTCTGAATTTTCCCTGAATTTTTAGTATTGCTTTTCCCAGGAATCCCTGGAATTTTGGCAGAGTTGAGGTGTTTTAGGATGGATTTCAGGAGGTTTTGGGCCATTGTTCGTGTGATTTTGAGGTTTTTGGGCTTTTTAAATCGCATTTCCTTTGGTATTTTGCCCACACACTTCCCCAGTTTTTTCCTCAGAAATTCCTGGAATCTCGCTGGATTTTGGGGCCATGTTTGGTTTTTTAGTGCAGATGTTAGGAGTTTTTCTGGACATTTGTTGTGCAATTTCTGGGGGATTTTTGTATTTCTTAGAGCGAATTTGTTAGGCTGAATTTTCCCTGGATTTTCGTAATGCTTTTCCCAGTAATCCCTGGAATTTTGGCAGTGCTGAGGTGTTTTTGTACAGATTTCAGACGTTTTTGGGCCATTTTTTGTGCTATTTTAGGGGGCTTTGGGCCATTTTTAGTTGCATTTTCTCCGGAAGTTTGCCCACCAATTTCCCCACTTTTTTCCTCAGAAACTCTTGGAATCTTGCTGGATTGTTGCACCATGTTTGGTTTTTTTAGTGCAGATGTTAGGAGTTTTTCTGGCCATTTTTTGTGGAAATTCTGGGAGATTTTTGTGTTTCTTAGTGTGAATATTTTGTCAATTTCCTGGTTTGCTAAGGCTGAATTTATCCTGGATTTTCCTGATATTTTTCCTAATAATGCTTGGAAGTTAGACCGGTTTGGGGCGGTTCAGTGTCTATTTTTTGACTATTTCTGGCCATTTTCATATTGCTTTTTATGGGATTTTTGCTTTTCTTATTGCGAATTTTTTAGTCTGAATTTTCCCTGGAGTTTTCCTGATTCTTTTCCCAGCAATCCTTGGGATTGTCATAGATTTTAGGTGCTTTTCTAGTAATTTCAGGAGGTTTTGGGCCATTTTTTGTGCCATTTCATAGGGGTTTTTTACAATTTTAGGTCGCATTTCCTTTGGAAGTTTGCCCACCCATTTTTCAACTGTTTTCCTTAGAAATTCCTGAATTCTCACTGGCTTTTGGGGGCTGATATTAGGAGTTTTTCTGGCCATTTTTTATTGCAATTTCTTGTGGATTTTTGTGTTTCTCAGTGCGAATTGTAAAGGATTTTCCCTGGTTTTATAAGGCAGAGATTTTCCTGGGATTGTCCAGATGTTTTTCCCAATATGGCCTGGAATTCTGAGACCTTTGGGGTGCCCCAATGCAACTTTTGGGAATTATTGTGTCATTTTCAGTTTGATTCTTAGGGGGTATTTTCTTCCTTAGTGCGAATTTTAAAGGACTTTTCTGATTTGTTAGGCTCAATTTTTCCTGGATTTTTCCTGTTGCTTTTGCCAGCAGGCTTTGGAATTTTAGGCAGAGTTGAGGTGTTTTAGGATGGATTTCAGGAGGTTTTGGGCCATTGTTCGTGTGATTTTCAGGCTTTTTGGGCCATTTTAATTCGCATTTCCTCCGGATAATTTGCACACTCACTTCCCCAGTTTTTTCCTCAGAAATTCCTGGAATCTCGCTGGATTTTGGGGCCGTGTTTGGTTTTTTAGTGCAGATGTTAGGAGTTTTTCTGGACATTTGTTGTGCAATTTCTGGGGGATTTTTGTATTTCTTAGAGCGAATTTGTTAGGCTGAATTTTCCCTGGATTTTCGTAATGCTTTTCCCAGTAATCCCTGGAATTTTGGCAGTGTTGAGGTGTTTTTGTACAGATTTCAGACGTTTTTGGGCCATTTTTTGTGCTATTTTAGGGGGCTTTGGGCCATTTTTAGTTGCATTTTCTCCGGAAGTTTGCCCACCAATTTCCTCACTTTTTTCCTCAGAAACTCTTGGAATCTCGCTGGATTGTTGCACCATGTTTGGTTTTTTTTAGTGCAGATGTTAGGAGTTTTTCTGGCCATTTTTTGTGGAAATTCTGGGAGATTTTTGTGTTTCTTAGTGTGAATTTTTTTTGCATTTTCCTGGTTTGCTAAGGCTGAATTTATCCTGGATTTTTCCTGATGATTTTCCCAATAATGCTTAGAATTTTGTCCGGTTTGGGGTGTTTCAGTGTTGATTTTAGGACTTTTTTGGGCCATTTTCATATTGCTTTTTAAGGAGATTTTTGCGTTGCTCAGTGCGAATTCGTTAGGCTGAATTTCCTGTGGATTTTTCCTGATGTTTTTCCCAATAATGCTTGGAATTTTGGCCAGTTTGGGGTGGTTCAGTGTCTATTTTTTGACCATTTCTGGCCATTTATTTTTGCTTTTTCTGGGGGATTTTTGCATTTCTTAGTGCACATTTTTTAGTCTGAATTTTCCCTGGAGTTTTCCTGATTCTTTTCCTAGCAATCCTTGGGATTGTCATAGATTTTAGGTGCTTTTCTAGTAATTCCAAGAGGTTTTGGGCCATTTTTTATGCCATTTCATAGGGGTTTTTTACAATTTTAGGTCGCATTTCCTTTGGAAGTTTGCCCACCCATTTTTCAACTGTTTTCCTTAGAAATTCCTGGATTCTCACTGGCTTTAGGGGCTGATATTAGGAGTTTTTTTGGCCTTTTTTTTTTTTTTGTGCAATTTCTTGTGGATTTTTGTGTTTCTCAGTGCGAATTCTAAAGGATTTTTCCTGGTTTTATAAGGCAGAGATTTTCCTGGGATTGTCCAGATGTTTTTCCCAATAAGGCCTGGAATTTTGACAGCTTTGGGGTGCCCCAATGCAACTTTTGGGAATTTTTGGGTCATTTTCAGTTTGATTCTTAGGGGATTTTTTCTTCCTTAGTGTGAATTTTAAGGGACTTTTCTGGTTTGTTAGGCTCAATTTTTCCTGGATTTTTCCTGATGCTTTTGCCAGCAGTCCTTGAAATTTTGGCAGAGCTGAGGTGTTTTAGGATGGATTTCAGGAGTGTTTGGGCATTGTTCGTGTGATTTTTGAGGTTTTTGGGCTTTTTAAATCGCATTTCCTTTGGATATTTTGCCCACACACTTCCCCAGTTTTTTCCTAAGAAATTCCTGGAATCTCACTGGATTTTGGGGCCATGTTTGGTTTTTTAGTGCAGATGTTAGGAGTTTTTCTGACCATTTGTTGTGCTATTTCTGGGAGATTTTTGTATTTCTTAGTGTGAATTTTTTGTCATTTTCCTGGGTTGCTAAGGCGGAATTTATCCTGGATTTTTTCTGATGTTTTTGCCTATAATGCTTGGAAGTTTGACCGGTTTGGGGTGTTTCAGTGTCAATTTTAGGACTATTTCTGGTCATTTTCATATTGCTTTTTAAGGGGATTTTTGCATTTCTTATTGCGAATTCGTTAGTCTGAATTTTCCCTGGATTTTTAGTATTGCTTTTCCCAGGAATCCCTGGAATTTTGGCAGAGTTGAGTTGTTTTTGTACAGATTTCAGACGTTTTTGGGCCATTTTTTGTGCTATTTTAGGGGGCTTTGTGTCCATTTTTAGTTGCATTTTCTCCGGAAGTTTGACCACCAATTTCCTCAGTTTTTTGCTCAGAAACTCTTGGAATCTCGCTGGATTGTTGCACCATGTTTGGTTTTTTTAGTGCAGATGTTAGGAGTTTTTCTGGCCATTTTTTGTGGAAATTCTGGGAGATTTTTGTGTTTCTTAGTGTGAATTTTTTTTGCATTTTCCTGGGTTGCTAAGGCTGAATTTATCCTGGATTTTTCCTGATGATTTTCCCAATAATGCTTAGAATTTTGTCCGGTTTGGGGTGTTTCAGTGTTGATTTTAGGACTTTTTTGGGCCATTTTCATATTGCTTTTTAAGGAGATTTTTGCGTTGCTCAGTGCGAATTCGTTAGGCTGAATTTCCTGTGGATTTTTCCTGATGTTTTTCCCAATAATGCTTGGAATTTTGGCCAGTTTGGGGTGGTTCAGTGTCTATTTTTTGACCATTTCTGGCCATTTATTTTTGCTTTTTCTGGGGGATTTTTGCATTTCTTAGTGCACATTTTTTAGTCTGAATTTTCCCTGGAGTTTTCCTGATGCTTTTCCTAGCAATCTTTGGGATTGTCATAGATTTTAGGTGCTTTTCTAGTAATTCCAGGAGGTTTTGGGCCATTTTTTGTGCCATTTCATAGGGGTTTGGACCATTACAGGTCGCATTTCCTTTGGAAGTTTGCCCACCCATTTTTCCAGTCTTTTCCTTAGAAATTCCTGGATTCTCACTGGCTTTAGGGGCTGATATTAGGAGTTTTTCTGGCCATTTTTTATTGCAATTTCTTGTGGATTTTTGTGTTTCTCAGTGCGAATTTTAAAGGATTTTTCCTGGGTTTTTTTCAAGGCCTGGAATTTTCCTGGGATTGTCCGGATATTTTTCCCAATAAGGCCTGGAATTCTGAGAGCTTTGGGGTGCCCCAATGCAACTTTTGGGAATTTTTGGGTCATTTTCAGTTTGATTCTTAGGGGATTTTTTCTTCCTTAGTGTGAATTTTAAGGGACTTTTCTGGTTTGTTAGGCTCAATTTTTCCTGGATTTTTCCTGATGCTTTTGCCAGCAGTCCTTGAAATTTTGGCAGAGTTGAGGTGTTTTAGGATGGATTTCAGGAGTGTTTGGGCATTGTTCGTGTGATTTTTGAGGTTTTTGGGCTTTTTAAATCGCATTTCCTTTGGATATTTTGCCCACACACTTCCCCAGTTTTTTCCTAAGAAATTCCTGGAATCTCACTGGATTTTGGGGCCATGTTTGGTTTTTTAGTGCAGATGTTAGGAGTTTTTCTGACCATTTGTTGTGCTATTTCTGGGAGATTTTTGTATTTCTTAGTGTGAATTTTTTGTCATTTTCCTGGGTTGCTAAGGCGGAATTTATCCTGGATTTTTTCTGATGTTTTTGCCTATAATGCTTGGAAGTTTGACCGGTTTGGGGTGTTTCAGTGTCAATTTTAGGACTATTTCTGGTCATTTTCATATTGCTTTTTAAGGGGATTTTTGCATTTCTTAGTGCGAATTCGTTAGTCTGAATTTTCCCTGAATTTTTAGTATTGCTTTTCCCAGGAATCCCTGGAATTTTGGCAGAGTTGAGGTGTTTTAGGATGGATTTCAGGAGGTTTTGGGCCATTGTTCGTGTGATTTTGAGGTTTTTGGGCTTTTTAAATCGCATTTCCTTTGGTATTTTGCCCACACACTTCCCCAGTTTTTTCCTCAGAAATTCCTGGAATCTCGCTGGATTTTGGGGCCATGTTTGGTTTTTTAGTGCAGATGTTAGGAGTTTTTCTGGACATTTGTTGTGCAATTTCTGGGGGATTTTTGTATTTCTTAGAGCGAATTTGTTAGGCTGAATTTTCCCTGGATTTTCGTAATGCTTTTCCCAGTAATCCCTGGAATTTTGGCAGTGCTGAGGTGTTTTTGTACAGATTTCAGACGTTTTTGGGCCATTTTTTGTGCTATTTTAGGGGGCTTTGGGCCATTTTTAGTTGCATTTTCTCCGGAAGTTTGCCCACCAATTTCCCCACTTTTTTCCTCAGAAACTCTTGGAATCTTGCTGGATTGTTGCACCATGTTTGGTTTTTTTAGTGCAGATGTTAGGAGTTTTTCTGGCCATTTTTTGTGGAAATTCTGGGAGATTTTTGTGTTTCTTAGTGTGAATATTTTGTCAATTTCCTGGTTTGCTAAGGCTGAATTTATCCTGGATTTTCCTGATATTTTTCCTAATAATGCTTGGAAGTTAGACCGGTTTGGGGCGGTTCAGTGTCTATTTTTTGACTATTTCTGGCCATTTTCATATTGCTTTTTATGGGATTTTTGCTTTTCTTATTGCGAATTTTTTAGTCTGAATTTTCCCTGGAGTTTTCCTGATTCTTTTCCCAGCAATCCTTGGGATTGTCATAGATTTTAGGTGCTTTTCTAGTAATTTCAGGAGGTTTTGGGCCATTTTTTGTGCCATTTCATAGGGGTTTTTTACAATTTTAGGTCGCATTTCCTTTGGAAGTTTGCCCACCCATTTTTCAACTGTTTTCCTTAGAAATTCCTGAATTCTCACTGGCTTTTGGGGGCTGATATTAGGAGTTTTTCTGGCCATTTTTTATTGCAATTTCTTGTGGATTTTTGTGTTTCTCAGTGCGAATTGTAAAGGATTTTCCCTGGTTTTATAAGGCAGAGATTTTCCTGGGATTGTCCAGATGTTTTTCCCAATATGGCCTGGAATTCTGAGACCTTTGGGGTGCCCCAATGCAACTTTTGGGAATTATTGTGTCATTTTCAGTTTGATTCTTAGGGGATATTTTCTTCCTTAGTGCGAATTTTAAAGGACTTTTCTGATTTGTTAGGCTCAATTTTTCCTGGATTTTTCCTGTTGCTTTTGCCAGCAGGCTTTGGAATTTTAGGCAGAGTTGAGGTGTTTTAGGATGGATTTCAGGAGGTTTTGGGCCATTGTTCGTGTGATTTTCAGGCTTTTTGGGCCATTTTAATTCGCATTTCCTCCGGATAATTTGCACACTCACTTCCCCAGTTTTTTCCTCAGAAATTCCTGGAATCTCGCTGGATTTTGGGGCCGTGTTTGGTTTTTTAGTGCAGATGTTAGGAGTTTTTCTGGACATTTGTTGTGCAATTTCTGGGGGATTTTTGTATTTCTTAGAGCGAATTTGTTAGGCTGAATTTTCCCTGGATTTTCGTAATGCTTTTCCCAGTAATCCCTGGAATTTTGGCAGTGTTGAGGTGTTTTTGTACAGATTTCAGACGTTTTTGGGCCATTTTTTGTGCTATTTTAGGGGGCTTTGGGCCATTTTTAGTTGCATTTTCTCCGGAAGTTTGCCCACCAATTTCCTCACTTTTTTCCTCAGAAACTCTTGGAATCTCGCTGGATTGTTGCACCATGTTTGGTTTTTTTAGTGCAGATGTTAGGAGTTTTTCTGGCCATTTTTTGTGGAAATTCTGGGAGATTTTTGTGTTTCTTAGTGTGAATTTTTTTTGCATTTTCCTGGTTTGCTAAGGCTGAATTTATCCTGGATTTTTCCTGATGATTTTCCCAATAATGCTTAGAATTTTGTCCGGTTTGGGGTGTTTCAGTGTTGATTTTAGGACTTTTTTGGGCCATTTTCATATTGCTTTTTAAGGAGATTTTTGCGTTGCTCAGTGCGAATTCGTTAGGCTGAATTTCCTGTGGATTTTTCCTGATGTTTTTCCCAATAATGCTTGGAATTTTGGCCAGTTTGGGGTGGTTCAGTGTCTATTTTTTGACCATTTCTGGCCATTTATTTTTGCTTTTTCTGGGGGATTTTTGCATTTCTTAGTGCACATTTTTTAGTCTGAATTTTCCCTGGAGTTTTCCTGATTCTTTTCCTAGCAATCCTTGGGATTGTCATAGATTTTAGGTGCTTTTCTAGTAATTCCAAGAGGTTTTGGGCCATTTTTTATGCCATTTCATAGGGGTTTTTTACAATTTTAGGTCGCATTTCCTTTGGAAGTTTGCCCACCCATTTTTCAACTGTTTTCCTTAGAAATTCCTGGATTCTCACTGGCTTTAGGGGCTGATATTAGGAGTTTTTTTGGCCTTTTTTTTTTTTTGTGCAATTTCTTGTGGATTTTTCTGTTTCTCAGTGCGAATTCTAAAGGATTTTTCCTGGTTTTATAAGGCAGAGATTTTCCTGGGATTGTCCAGATGTTTTTCCCAATAAGGCCTGGAATTTTGACAGCTTTGGGGTGCCCCAATGCAACTTTTGGGAATTTTTGGGTCATTTTCAGTTTGATTCTTAGGGGATTTTTTCTTCCTTAGTGTGAATTTTAAGGGACTTTTCTGGTTTGTTAGGCTCAATTTTTCCTGGATTTTTCCTGATGCTTTTGCCAGCAGTCCTTGAAATTTTGGCAGAGCTGAGGTGTTTTAGGATGGATTTCAGGAGTGTTTGGGCATTGTTCGTGTGATTTTTGAGGTTTTTGGGCTTTTTAAATCGCATTTCCTTTGGATATTTTGCCCACACACTTCCCCAGTTTTTTCCTAAGAAATTCCTGGAATCTCACTGGATTTTGGGGCCATGTTTGGTTTTTTAGTGCAGATGTTAGGAGTTTTTCTGACCATTTGTTGTGCTATTTCTGGGAGATTTTTGTATTTCTTAGTGTGAATTTTTTGTCATTTTCCTGGGTTGCTAAGGCGGAATTTATCCTGGATTTTTTCTGATGTTTTTGCCTATAATGCTTGGAAGTTTGACCGGTTTGGGGTGTTTCAGTGTCAATTTTAGGACTATTTCTGGTCATTTTCATATTGCTTTTTAAGGGGATTTTTGCATTTCTTATTGCGAATTCGTTAGTCTGAATTTTCCCTGGATTTTTAGTATTGCTTTTCCCAGGAATCCCTGGAATTTTGGCAGAGTTGAGTTGTTTTTGTACAGATTTCAGACGTTTTTGGGCCATTTTTTGTGCTATTTTAGGGGGCTTTGTGTCCATTTTTAGTTGCATTTTCTCCGGAAGTTTGACCACCAATTTCCTCAGTTTTTTGCTCAGAAACTCTTGGAATCTCGCTGGATTGTTGCACCATGTTTGGTTTTTTTAGTGCAGATGTTAGGAGTTTTTCTGGCCATTTTTTGTGGAAATTCTGGGAGATTTTTGTGTTTCTTAGTGTGAATTTTTTTTGCATTTTCCTGGGTTGCTAAGGCTGAATTTATCCTGGATTTTTCCTGATGATTTTCCCAATAATGCTTAGAATTTTGTCCGGTTTGGGGTGTTTCAGTGTTGATTTTAGGACTTTTTTGGGCCATTTTCATATTGCTTTTTAAGGAGATTTTTGCGTTGCTCAGTGCGAATTCGTTAGGCTGAATTTCCTGTGGATTTTTCCTGATGTTTTTCCCAATAATGCTTGGAATTTTGGCCAGTTTGGGGTGGTTCAGTGTCTATTTTTTGACCATTTCTGGCCATTTATTTTTGCTTTTTCTGGGGGATTTTTGCATTTCTTAGTGCACATTTTTTAGTCTGAATTTTCCCTGGAGTTTTCCTGATGCTTTTCCTAGCAATCTTTGGGATTGTCATAGATTTTAGGTGCTTTTCTAGTAATTCCAGGAGGTTTTGGGCCATTTTTTGTGCCATTTCATAGGGGTTTGGACCATTACAGGTCGCATTTCCTTTGGAAGTTTGCCCACCCATTTTTCCAGTCTTTTCCTTAGAAATTCCTGGATTCTCACTGGCTTTAGGGGCTGATATTAGGAGTTTTTCTGGCCATTTTTTATTGCAATTTCTTGTGGATTTTTGTGTTTCTCAGTGCGAATTTTAAAGGATTTTTCCTGGGTTTTTTTTCAAGGCCTGGAATTTTCCTGGGATTGTCCGGATATTTTTCCCAATAAGGCCTGGAATTCTGAGAGCTTTGGGGTGCCCCAATGCAACTTTTGGGAATTTTTGGGTCATTTTCAGTTTGATTCTTAGGGGATTTTTTTCTTCCTTAGTGTGAATTTTAAGGGACTTTTCTGGTTTGTTAGGCTCAATTTTTCCTGGATTTTTCCTGATGCTTTTGCCAGCAGTCCTTGAAATTTTGGCAGAGTTGAGGTGTTTTAGGATGGATTTCAGGAGTGTTTGGGCCATTGTTCGTGTGATTTTGAGGTTTTTGGGCCTTTTAAATCGCATTTCCTTTGGGTATTTTGCCCACACACTTCCCCAGTTTTTTCCTCAGAAATTCCTGGAATCTCGCTGGATTTTGGGGCCATGTTTGGTTTTTTAGTGCAGATGTTAGGAGTTTTTCTGGACATTTGTTGTGCAATTTCTGGGGGATTTTTGTATTTCTTAGAGCGAATTTGTTAGGCTGAATTTTCCCTGGATTTTCGTAATGCTTTTCCCAGGAATCCCTGGAATTTTGGCAGTGTTGAGGTGTTTTTGTACAGATTTCAGACGTTTTTGGGCCATTTTTTGTGCTATTTTAGGGGGCTTTGGGCCATTTTTAGTTGCATTTTCTCCGGAAGTTTGACCACCAATTTCCCCACTTTTTTCCTCAGAAACTCTTGGAATCTCGCTGGATTGTTGCACCATGTTTGGTTTTTTTAGTGCAGATGTTAGGAGTTTTTCTGGCCATTTTTTGTGGAAATTCTGGGAGATTTTTGTGTTTCTTAGTGTGAATTTTTTTTTGCATTTTCCTGGGTTGCTAAGGCTGAATTTATCCTGGATTTTTCCTGATGATTTTCCCAATAATGCTTAGAATTTTGTCCGGTTTGGGGTGTTTCAGTGTCGATTTTAGGACTTTTTTGGGCCATTTTCATATTGCTTTTTAAGGAGATTTTTGCGTTGCTCAGTGCGAATTCGTTAGGCTGAATTTCCTGTGGATTTTTCCTGATGTTTTTCCCAATAATGCTTGGAATTTTGGCCAGTTTGGGGTGGTTCAGCGTCTATTTTTTGACCATTTCTGGCCATTTATTTTTGCTTTTTCTGGGGGATTTTTGCATTTCTTAGTGCACATTTTTTAGTCTGAATTTTCCCTGGAGTTTTCCTGATGCTTTTCCCAGCAATCCCTGGGATTGTCATAGATTTTAGGTGCTTTTCTAGTAATTCCAAGAGGTTTTGGGCCATTTTTTGTGCCATTTCATAGGGGTTTTTTACAATTTTAGGTCGCATTTCCTTTGGAAGTTTGCCCACCCATTTTTCAACTGTTTTCCTTAGAAATTCCTGGATTCTCACTGGCTTTTGGGGGCTGATATTAGGAGTTTTTTTGGCCTTTTTTTTTTTTTGTGCAATTTCTTGTGGATTTTTCTGTTTCTCAGTGCGAATTCTAAAGGATTTTTCCTGGTTTTATAAGGCAGAGATTTTCCTGGGATTGTCCAGATGTTTTTCCCAATAAGGCCTGGAATTTTGACAGCTTTGGGGTGCCCCAATGCAACTTTTGGGAATTTTTGTGTCATTTTCAGTTTGATTCTTAGGGGATTTTTTCTTCCTTAGTGTGAATTTTAAGGGACTTTTCTGGTTTGTTAGGCTCAATTTTTCCTGGATTTTTCCTGATGCTTTTGCCAGCAGTCCTTGAAATTTTGGCAGAGCTGAGGTGTTTTAGGATGGATTTCAGGAGTGTTTGGGCATTGTTCGTGTGATTTTTGAGGTTTTTGGGCTTTTTAAATCGCATTTCCTTTGGATATTTTGCCCACACACTTCCCCAGTTTTTTCCTAAGAAATTCCTGGAATCTCACTGGATTTTGGGGCCATGTTTGGTTTTTTAGTGCAGATGTTAGGAGTTTTTCTGACCATTTGTTGTGCTATTTCTGGGAGATTTTTGTATTTCTTAGTGTGAATTTTTTGTCATTTTCCTGGGTTGCTAAGGCGGAATTTATCCTGGATTTTTTCTGATGTTTTTGCCTATAATGCTTGGAAGTTTGACCGGTTTGGGGTGTTTCAGTGTCAATTTTAGGACTATTTCTGGTCATTTTCATATTGCTTTTTAAGGGGATTTTTGCATTTCTTATTGCGAATTCGTTAGTCTGAATTTTCCCTGGATTTTTAGTATTGCTTTTCCCAGGAATCCCTGGAATTTTGGCAGAGTTGAGTTGTTTTTGTACAGATTTCAGACGTTTTTGGGCCATTTTTTGTGCTATTTTAGGGGGCTTTGTGTCCATTTTTAGTTGCATTTTCTCCGGAAGTTTGACCACCAATTTCCTCAGTTTTTTGCTCAGAAACTCTTGGAATCTCGCTGGATTGTTGCACCATGTTTGGTTTTTTTAGTGCAGATGTTAGGAGTTTTTCTGGCCATTTTTTGTGGAAATTCTGGGAGATTTTTGTGTTTCTTAGTGTGAATTTTTTTTGCATTTTCCTGGGTTGCTAAGGCTGAATTTATCCTGGATTTTTCCTGATGATTTTCCCAATAATGCTTAGAATTTTGTCCGGTTTGGGGTGTTTCAGTGTTGATTTTAGGACTTTTTTGGGCCATTTTCATATTGCTTTTTAAGGAGATTTTTGCGTTGCTCAGTGCGAATTCGTTAGGCTGAATTTCCTGTGGATTTTTCCTGATGTTTTTCCCAATAATGCTTGGAATTTTGGCCAGTTTGGGGTGGTTCAGTGTCTATTTTTTGACCATTTCTGGCCATTTATTTTTGCTTTTTCTGGGGGATTTTTGCATTTCTTAGTGCACATTTTTTAGTCTGAATTTTCCCTGGAGTTTTCCTGATGCTTTTCCTAGCAATCTTTGGGATTGTCATAGATTTTAGGTGCTTTTCTAGTAATTCCAGGAGGTTTTGGGCCATTTTTTGTGCCATTTCATAGGGGTTTGGACCATTACAGGTCGCATTTCCTTTGGAAGTTTGCCCACCCATTTTTCCAGTCTTTTCCTTAGAAATTCCTGGATTCTCACTGGCTTTAGGGGCTGATATTAGGAGTTTTTCTGGCCATTTTTTATTGCAATTTCTTGTGGATTTTTGTGTTTCTCAGTGCGAATTTTAAAGGATTTTTCCTGGGTTTTTTTCAAGGCCTGGAATTTTCCTGGGATTGTCCGGATATTTTTCCCAATAAGGCCTGGAATTCTGAGAGCTTTGGGGTGCCCCAATGCAACTTTTGGGAATTTTTGGGTCATTTTCAGTTTGATTCTTAGGGGATTTTTTCTTCCTTAGTGTGAATTTTAAGGGACTTTTCTGGTTTGTTAGGCTCAATTTTTCCTGGATTTTTCCTGATGCTTTTGCCAGCAGTCCTTGAAATTTTGGCAGAGTTGAGGTGTTTTAGGATGGATTTCAGGAGTGTTTGGGCATTGTTCGTGTGATTTTTGAGGTTTTTGGGCTTTTTAAATCGCATTTCCTTTGGATATTTTGCCCACACACTTCCCCAGTTTTTTCCTAAGAAATTCCTGGAATCTCACTGGATTTTGGGGCCATGTTTGGTTTTTTAGTGCAGATGTTAGGAGTTTTTCTGACCATTTGTTGTGCTATTTCTGGGAGATTTTTGTATTTCTTAGTGTGAATTTTTTGTCATTTTCCTGGGTTGCTAAGGCGGAATTTATCCTGGATTTTTTCTGATGTTTTTGCCTATAATGCTTGGAAGTTTGACCGGTTTGGGGTGTTTCAGTGTCAATTTTAGGACTATTTCTGGTCATTTTCATATTGCTTTTTAAGGGGATTTTTGCATTTCTTATTGCGAATTCGTTAGTCTGAATTTTCCCTGGATTTTTAGTATTGCTTTTCCCAGGAATCCCTGGAATTTTGGCAGAGTTGAGTTGTTTTTGTACAGATTTCAGACGTTTTTGGGCCATTTTTTGTGCTATTTTAGGGGGCTTTGGTCCATTTTTAGTTGCATTTTCTCCGGAAGTTTGACCACCAATTTCCTCAGTTTTTTGCTCAGAAACTCTTGGAATCTCGCTGGTTGTTGCACCATGTTTGGTTTTTTTAGTGCAGATGTTAGGAGTTTTTCTGGCCATTTTTTGTGGAAATTCTGGGAGATTTTTGTGTTTCTTAGTGTGAATTTTTTTTTGCATTTTCCTGGGTTGCTAAGGCTGAATTTATCCTGGATTTTTCCTGATGATTTTCCCAATAATGCTTAGAATTTTGTCCGGTTTGGGGTGTTTCAGTGTTGATTTTAGGACTTTTTTGGGCCATTTTCATATTGCTTTTTAAGGAGATTTTTGCGTTGCTCAGTGCGAATTCGTTAGGCTGAATTTCCTGTGGATTTTTCCTGATGTTTTTCCCAATAATGCTTGGAATTTTGGCCAGTTTGGGGTGGTTCAGTGTCTATTTTTTGACCATTTCTGGCCATTTATTTTTGCTTTTTCTGGGGGATTTTTGCATTTCTTAGTGCACATTTTTTAGTCTGAATTTTCCCTGGAGTTTTCCTGATGCTTTTCCTAGCAATCTTTGGGATTGTCATAGATTTTAGGTGCTTTTCTAGTAATTCCAGGAGGTTTTGGGCCATTTTTTGTGCCATTTCATAGGGGTTTGGACCATTACAGGTCGCATTTCCTTTGGAAGTTTGCCCACCCATTTTTCCAGTCTTTTCCTTAGAAATTCCTGGATTCTCACTGGCTTTAGGGGCTGATATTAGGAGTTTTTCTGGCCATTTTTTATTGCAATTTCTTGTGGATTTTTGTGTTTCTCAGTGCGAATTTTAAAGGATTTTTCCTGGGTTTTTTTCAAGGCCTGGAATTTTCCTGGGATTGTCCGGATATTTTTCCCAATAAGGCCTGGAATTCTGAGAGCTTTGGGGTGCCCCAATGCAACTTTTGGGAATTTTTGGGTCATTTTCAGTTTGATTCTTAGGGGATTTTTTCTTCCTTAGTGTGAATTTTAAGGGACTTTTCTGGTTTGTTAGGCTCAATTTTTCCTGGATTTTTCCTGATGCTTTTGCCAGCAGTCCTTGAAATTTTGGCAGAGTTGAGGTGTTTTAGGATGGATTTCAGGAGTGTTTGGGCCATTGTTCGTGTGATTTTGAGGTTTTTGGGCCTTTTAAATCGCATTTCCTTTGGGTATTTTGCCCACACACTTCCCCAGTTTTTTCCTCAGAAATTCCTGGAATCTCGCTGGATTTTGGGGCCATGTTTGGTTTTTTAGTGCAGATGTTAGGAGTTTTTCTGGACATTTGTTGTGCAATTTCTGGGGGATTTTTGTATTTCTTAGAGCGAATTTGTTAGGCTGAATTTTCCCTGGATTTTCGTAATGCTTTTCCCAGGAATCCCTGGAATTTTGGCAGTGTTGAGGTGTTTTTGTACAGATTTCAGACGTTTTTGGGCCATTTTTTGTGCTATTTTAGGGGGCTTTGGGCCATTTTTAGTTGCATTTTCTCCGGAAGTTTGACCACCAATTTCCCCACTTTTTTCCTCAGAAACTCTTGGAATCTCGCTGGATTGTTGCACCATGTTTGGTTTTTTTAGTGCAGATGTTAGGAGTTTTTCTGGCCATTTTTTGTGGAAATTCTGGGAGATTTTTGTGTTTCTTAGTGTGAATTTTTTTTTGCATTTTCCTGGGTTGCTAAGGCTGAATTTATCCTGGATTTTTCCTGATGATTTTCCCAATAATGCTTAGAATTTTGTCCGGTTTGGGGTGTTTCAGTGTCGATTTTAGGACTTTTTTGGGCCATTTTCATATTGCTTTTTAAGGAGATTTTTGCGTTGCTCAGTGCGAATTCGTTAGGCTGAATTTCCTGTGGATTTTTCCTGATGTTTTTCCCAATAATGCTTGGAATTTTGGCCAGTTTGGGGTGGTTCAGTGTCTATTTTTTGACCATTTCTGGCCATTTATTTTTGCTTTTTCTGGGGGATTTTTGCATTTCTTAGTGCACATTTTTTAGTCTGAATTTTCCCTGGAGTTTTCCTGATTCTTTTCCTAGCAATCCTTGGGATTGTCATAGATTTTAGGTGCTTTTCTAGTAATTCCAAGAGGTTTTGGGCCATTTTTTATGCCATTTCATAGGGGTTTTTTACAATTTTAGGTCGCATTTCCTTTGGAAGTTTGCCCACCCATTTTTCCAGTCTTTTCCTTAGAAATTCCTGGACTCTTACAGGCTTTAGGGGCTGATATTAGGAGTTTTTTTGGCCTTTTTTTTTTTTTGTGCAATTTCTTGTGGATTTTTGTGTTTCTCAGTGCGAATTCTAAAGGATTTTTCCTGGTTTTATAAGGCAGAGATTTTCCTGGGATTGTCCAGATGTTTTTCCCAATAAGGCCTGGAATTCTGAGAGCTTTGGGGTGCCCCAATGCAACTTTTGGGAATTTTTGGGTCATTTTCAGTTTGATTCTTAGGGGATTTTTTCTTCCTTAGTGTGAATTTTAAGGGACTTTTCTGGTTTGTTAGGCTCAATTTTTCCTGGATTTTTCCTGATGCTTTTGCCAGCAGTCCTTGAAATTTTGGCAGAGTTGAGGTGTTTTAGGATGGATTTCAGGAGTGTTTGGGCATTGTTCGTGTGATTTTTGAGGTTTTTGGGCTTTTTAAATCGCATTTCCTTTGGATATTTTGCCCACACACTTCCCCAGTTTTTTCCTAAGAAATTCCTGGAATCTCACTGGATTTTGGGGCCATGTTTGGTTTTTTAGTGCAGATGTTAGGAGTTTTTCTGACCATTTGTTGTGCTATTTCTGGGAGATTTTTGTATTTCTTAGTGTGAATTTTTTGTCATTTTCCTGGGTTGCTAAGGCGGAATTTATCCTGGATTTTTTCTGATGTTTTTGCCTATAATGCTTGGAAGTTTGACCGGTTTGGGGTGTTTCAGTGTCAATTTTAGGACTATTTCTGGTCATTTTCATATTGCTTTTTAAGGGGATTTTTGCATTTCTTAGTGCGAATTCGTTAGTCTGAATTTTCCCTGGATTTTTAGTATTGCTTTTCCCAGGAATCCCTGGAATTTTGGCAGAGTTGAGTTGTTTTTGTACAGATTTCAGACGTTTTTGGGCCATTTTTTGTGCTATTTTAGGGGGCTTTGGGTCCATTTTTAGTTGCATTTTCTCCGGAAGTTTGACCACCAATTTCCTCAGTTTTTTGCTCAGAAACTCTTGGAATCTCGCTGGATTGTTGCACCATGTTTGGTTTTTTTAGTGCAGATGTTAGGAGTTTTTCTGGCCATTTTTTGTGGAAATTCTGGGAGATTTTTGTGTTTCTTAGTGTGAATTTTTTTTGCATTTTCCTGGGTTGCTAAGGCTGAATTTATCCTGGATTTTTCCTGATGATTTTCCCAATAATGCTTAGAATTTTGTCCGGTTTGGGGTGTTTCAGTGTTGATTTTAGGACTTTTTTGGGCCATTTTCATATTGCTTTTTAAGGAGATTTTTGCGTTGCTCAGTGCGAATTCGTTAGGCTGAATTTCCTGTGGATTTTTCCTGATGTTTTTCCCAATAATGCTTGGAATTTTGGCCAGTTTGGGGTGGTTCAGTGTCTATTTTTTGACCATTTCTGGCCATTTATTTTTGCTTTTTCTGGGGGATTTTTGCATTTCTTAGTGCACATTTTTTAGTCTGAATTTTCCCTGGAGTTTTCCTGATGCTTTTCCTAGCAATCTTTGGGATTGTCATAGATTTTAGGTGCTTTTCTAGTAATTCCAGGAGGTTTTGGGCCATTTTTTGTGCCATTTCATAGGGGTTTGGACCATTACAGGTCGCATTTCCTTTGGAAGTTTGCCCACCCATTTTTCCAGTCTTTTCCTTAGAAATTCCTGGATTCTCACTGGCTTTAGGGGCTGATATTAGGAGTTTTTCTGGCCATTTTTTATTGCAATTTCTTGTGGATTTTTGTGTTTCTCAGTGCGAATTTTAAAGGATTTTTCCTGGGTTTTTTTCAAGGCCTGGAATTTTCCTGGGATTGTCCGGATATTTTTCCCAATAAGGCCTGGAATTCTGAGAGCTTTGGGGTGCCCCAATGCAACTTTTGGGAATTTTTGGGTCATTTTCAGTTTGATTCTTAGGGGATTTTTTTCTTCCTTAGTGTGAATTTTAAGGGACTTTTCTGGTTTGTTAGGCTCAATTTTTCCTGGATTTTTCCTGATGCTTTTGCCAGCAGTCCTTGAAATTTTGGCAGAGTTGAGGTGTTTTAGGATGGATTTCAGGAGGTTTTGGGCCATTGTTCGTGTGATTTTGAGGTTTTTGGGCCTTTTAAATCGCATTTCCTTTGGGTATTTTGCCCACACACTTCCCCAGTTTTTTCCTCAGAAATTCCTGGAATCTCGCTGGATTTTGGGGCCATGTTTGGTTTTTTAGTGCAGATGTTAGGAGTTTTTCTGGACATTTGTTGTGCAATTTCTGGGGGATTTTTGTATTTCTTAGAGCGAATTTGTTAGGCTGAATTTTCCCTGGATTTTCGTAATGCTTTTCCCAGGAATCCCTGGAATTTTGGCAGTGTTGAGGTGTTTTTGTACAGATTTCAGACGTTTTTGGGCCATTTTTTGTGCTATTTTAGGGGGCTTTGGGCCATTTTTAGTTGCATTTTCTCCGGAAGTTTGCCCACCAATTTCCCCACTTTTTTCCTCAGAAACTCTTGGAATCTCGCTGGATTGTTGCACCATGTTTGGTTTTTTTAGTGCAGATGTTAGGAGTTTTTCTGGCCATTTTTTGTGGAAATTCTGGGAGATTTTTGTGTTTCTTAGTGTGAATATTTTGTCAATTTCCTGGTTTGCTAAGGCTGAATTTATCCTGGATTTTCCTGATATTTTTCCTAATAATGCTTGGAAGTTTGACCGGTTTGGGGTGTTTCAGTGTCGATTTTAGGACTTTTTTGGGCCATTTTCATATTGCTTTTTAAGGAGATTTTTGCGTTGCTCAGTGCGAATTCGTTAGGCTGAATTTCCTGTGGATTTTTCCTGATGTTTTTCCCAATAATGCTTGGAATTTTGGCCAGTTTGGGGTGGTTCAGCGTCTATTTTTTGACCATTTCTGGCCATTTATTTTTGCTTTTTCTGGGGGATTTTTGCATTTCTTAGTGCACATTTTTTAGTCTGAATTTTCCCTGGAGTTTTCCTGATGCTTTTCCCAGCAATCCCTGGGATTGTCATAGATTTTAGGTGCTTTTCTAGTAATTCCAAGAGGTTTTGGGCCATTTTTTGTGCCATTTCATAGGGGTTTTTTACAATTTTAGGTCGCATTTCCTTTGGAAGTTTGCCCACCCATTTTTCAACTGTTTTCCTTAGAAATTCCTGGATTCTCACTGGCTTTTGGGGGCTGATATTAGGAGTTTTTCTGGCCATTTTTTTTTTTTTTTGTGCGATTTCATTTGGATTTTTCTGTTTCTCAGTGCAAATTGTAAAGGATTTTTCCTGTTTTTTTCAAGGCCTGGAATTTTCCTGGGATTGTCCGGATATTTTTCCCAATAAGGCCTGGAATTCTGAGAGCTTTGGGGTGCCCCAATGCAACTTTTGGGAATTTTTGGGTCATTTTCAGTTTGATTCTTAGGGGATTTTTTCTTCCTTAGTGTGAATTTTAAGGGACTTTTCTGGTTTGTTAGGCTCAATTTTTCCTGGATTTTTCCTGATGCTTTTGCCAGCAGTCCTTGAAATTTTGGCAGAGTTGAGGTATTTTGGGATGGATTTCAGGAGTGTTTGGGCATTGTTCGTGTGATTTTGAGGTTTTGGGCCTTTTAAATCGCATTTCCTTTGGGTATTTTGCCCACACACTTCCCCAGTTTTTTCCTCAGAAATTCCTGGAATCTCGCTGGATTTTGGGGCCATGTTTGGTTTTTTAGTGCAAATGTTAGGAGTTTTCTGGCCATTTGTTGTGCAATTTCTGGGAGATTTTTGTATTTCTTACTGTGAATTTTTTGTCATTTTCCTGGTTTGCTAAGGCTGAATTTATCCTGGATTTTCCTGATATTTTTCCCAATTATGCTTGGAACTTTGACCGGTTTGGGGTGGTTCAGTGTCTATTTTTTTACTATTTCTGGCCATTTTCATATTGCTTTTTATGGGATTTTTGCTTTTCTTATTGCGAATTTTTTAGTCTGAATTTTCCCTGGAGTTTTCCTGATGCTTTTCCCAGCAATCCTTGGGATTGTCATAGATTTTAGGTGCTTTTCTAGTAATTCCAGGAGGTTTTGGGCCATTTTTTGAGCCATTTCATAGGGGTTTGGACCATTACAGGTCGCATTTCCTTTGGAAGTTTGCCCACCCATTTTTCCACTCTTTTCCTTAGAAATTCCTGGATTCTCACTGGCTTTTGGGGGCTGATATTAGGAGTTTTTCTGGCCATTTTTTTTTTGCGCTATTTCTTGTGGATTTTTGTGTTTCTCAGTGCGAATTTTAAAGGATTTTTCCTGGGTTTTTTTCAAGGCCTGGAATTTTCCTGGGATTGTCCAGATGTTTTTCCCAATATGGCCTGGAATTTTGACAGCTTTGGGGTGCCCCAATGCAACTTTTGGGAATTTTTGGGTCATTTTCAGTTTGATTCTTAGGGGATTTTTTCTTCCTTAGTGTGAATTTTAAGGCACTTTTCTGGTTTGTTAGGCTCAATTTTTCCTGGATTTTTCCTGATGCTTTTGCCAGCAGTCCTTGAAATTTTGGCAGAGTTGAGGTATTTTGGGACGGATTTCAGGAGTTTTTGGGCATTGTTCGTGTGATTTTGAGGTTTTTGGGCCTTTTAAATCGCATTTCCTTTGGGTATTTTTCCCACACACTTCCCCAGTTTTTTCCTCAGAAATTCCTGGAATCTCGCTGGATTTTGGGGCCATGTTTGGTTTTTTAGTGCAGATGTTAGGAGTTTTTCTGGACATTTGTTGTGCAATTTCTGGGGGATTTTTGTATTTCTTAGAGCGAATTTGTTAGGCTGAATTTTCCCTGGATTTTTGTAATGCTTTTCCCAGTAATCCCTGGAATTTTGGCAGTGTTGAGGTGTTTTTGTACAGATTTCAGACTTTTTTGGGCCATTTTTTGTGCAATTTTAGGGGGCTTTGGGCCATTTTTAGTTGCATTTTCTCCGGAAGTTTGACCACCAATTTCCTCAGTTTTTTGCTCAGAAACGCTTGGAATCTCGCTGGATTGTTGCACCATGTTTGGTTTTTTTAGTGCAGATGTTAAGAGTTTTTCTGGCCATTTTTTTTTTGCGCTATTTCTTGTGGATTTTTGTGTTTCTCAGTGCGAATTTTAAAGGATTTTTCCTGGGTTTTTTTCAAGGCCTGGAATTTTCCTGGGATTG
>NW_026612828.1:0-34223 GCF_029582105.1 Oenanthe melanoleuca | reverse complement strand
TTAACCCTCTCACCCTGGGGTAATTTTAAAATCATTATCATACCATTTTGTCCTTGGCCAGCACACTTGTCTGTCTCCCACACTGAAGCAGGCAGGAGTGGAGGTCTCTTGTCCAAGAGGGACTCTGGCTGGTGCACCTGGAGCTGTCACACTCCCATCTGTTCCAGTGGGAAGAGAAGGTCCTGCTGTGGCCGCCAAAATGATTCCTGAAAGGCAAAGACAGAATACCTTTCCACCAGTTTAGTCAAAAGGATATGTTTATTTCAGGGCTGGGTGGACACATGGGATTGCTCCCAAAGGCTTTTAGCCTTCTATTTATTCACAAAAGTTATGCATATTATAAGATGCCTGCACATATTTATTACCTGTTACCACCCATTCCCCGCTTAGTATTAAAATTATTTGCATACTCATTGTGGTTGCATAGTGTTCCCTTGGTATTGGGTCGGTGGTCTTTTAAATGAGTTGGAGGGTTTCAAGGAATGAAGTAAGGACCGTCTACCTGGCTCTAAACTTTTTTTACCTCTGTCCTGTTATTATGACTACATGACTTGTTAATCCCTTCATTCAGGTCTTTATTAGTTTCAGTGTCAAAATTTATGATGGATGGGTCTCCCCTGGCTGGATTTGAGTATTTTCTAATGTATATCAGTTATCACTTAAATGCTTCCATATGTGTATTTTGGCTGATTCTGAATGTTAAACATTCAATCTTTATTAACTTCTTATCCCTATAAAAAGATATATACCTTTATGGGTTACATTCCTAACTTCTAGCTTCTATATCTTCTAAGATATCCCATAACTCGTTTCCTCAAACACACAATTATTTAAGCTGTAACAGAACATTATGGTTTAGTGGAATCCCACTGTGAGCCATGGTCGCCTGGTCGAGATCGATGTTTTTTCCCACAGGAAAGAAAAGTGAGATGTCCAAGTGTTTTGGAAGAAGATGAGAGGTGGCCACTCTTGGGCTAAACGAGCCTGACCTGTCTCTCCTTACACCTTTCACTTGGGGGAAATCCTTGGACAGGGATATTTGAAGGTGCAATCTCAGTTTTGCTTGTGGGTGCCTGGAATGGAAGAAGAGTTCTTTTAATTAGGAAAGCACAGAGCCCCAGTGTTTCCAAAGGCAGATGAGAGCCAGCCCTCAGGAAGCCAAGGCCAGCCAGACTTGTCACTCATGGCAGCTTTTGTCTGGGAGCTATCTCTGGATATAGGGAATTCCAGAGGTGGATTCCCAATATTGGCCATGGGCACCAGGAGGACAAGGACAGTTCTTTTCCACAGGAAAGAAATCCCAGAGCCCCAGTGTTTCCATTGCAAATGAGAAGCAACCCTCAAGATGCCAAGGTCAGCCAGACCTGTCAGGTGGCCCCAGGAGGCCCAGCCAGCCAGACCTGTTCCATGATCCCTTGGTTCCATGAGACCTCAAAGAGTCACAATGTTGTCCTTGATTCCATGAGTCCCAGTAGTGTCACAATATTCTCCTTATCACAATATTCTCCTTGTCACAATATTCTTCTTGTTACAATATTCTTCTTGCTACAATATTCTTGCTTCTGTAGTGTCACAAAGGCCTCTTGCTTCCATAAGGTCTGGCAGTGTCACCATGGCCCCTGGGCTTCATGTGGCCCCACTGTGTCACAATGGTTCTTGTGACAATGGTTCTCTGCTCCTTGGTTCTACAGGCCCCACTGCTTCATCACTGATCCTTGGTTCCATACGGGGCCTGAGTTTCACAATGATCCTCCTGATTCCAGGAGGCACCAGAGTGTCACAATGGTCTCTTTGGTTCCATGAGGTTCCACAGTGTCTCCATGGTGTCCCTGGACCCGCATTGTCACAACTGACCCACGGTTCCATGAGGTTCCGCAGTGTCACCATGGTCGCTGTCAGAGGCTGGATGAGATCAATGTCCCAGACACCTCGGGATGAGCTGTCAATCAGTCACACAGGGGGCTGGTGCTGACCCAGGCTCTGGTTGCCCCAGCAATCACAAGTCCCACCTGGGGGAGGCCCACGAAGGCCCAGGGGCTTAAAACACGGAGCAGGAGCTCAGCCCATGGTCTGTACCCTGCCTTCTGCTGGGTCGGTGTCTCACCCACACTGGAACCCCAGGAGTTGGTAGCCATGTGTGTGTCTTTCTATAGAGCTTCTGTCTTTCTGTCTCTCTCTCTCCTCTCCTAATGCTCTTTATATGGAACATATTTGGTATCTCAACAACCTCTGCCTCCAACCAGCCCAAGCCTTGCTCAGCATTGCAGTTCCTGCTCACAGCCTTTGGCTCCTGCAATCCTGCCCTCAAGGATCTGCTCTCACCAGTCCCTGGGGAGCCTTTGGCAGTCCCTGCCCTCAGTGGGGCCACTGATGCTCCAAGGGACTTGGAGTTTTGCTTCTGACTCCTTGAGCAGCTTCTTCAACCTTCTCTCAGTGCCTGAGACTTCAGGACTCAGCCCCAAATTCACCCTGGGGATTATTAAAATACGGAAAGCCCTTCGGGGCTCTTTTGTCTTCCTTTAGTTGTCCTCAAGTCTGCAGGACTTGTGCAACTGTTTGGGTCAGTTTGGAGTTCTGTTAAGGAAGCAGATTTCAAAGTGCACCTCGTGACATTTTTTCTTTAATATAGTGAGTATTTTTTAATTTTTCATTTCAGAGAAAAGGTGACAGAAATATTCTGCTGGTGCTGTTGATGCTGAATGTCTCCTTAGGAGATCTGGGCACACAGAAGAATGAGTCCCTTGCAGGCTGTTCCTGTTTGGACAACCTGCTCCTCACCCCCAGCCTCACCATGTCTGACACTGCCCACCTGGGACTGACATCCCTGTGCCCTGCATCAGAACCTTGTCCCCTGAGCTCTGCAGCTGGGTGTCCCAGCCCATTGCACCGTGTCCCACCTGCTCTCCTCACGGCTCTGCCTGCACACAGGCCCGGGAGAAATTTCCTGTTTGTGAGAACAGAATGGAAAAGCCTGAGCAGCTTTCCTGAACAGCAAACTCCACTGAGGAACCATATGCTCAGTACAGGTTACCTGAAATTATGTCACCTTTCTACAAAGGACAGTGGGACCAGAAATGGTCTCTGTAAGCAGAATTTTCTGAGTCTTTCACCTGAATTCTCTGTCGCTCTCCTTTCCCTGTATCTCTGTTGCAGATGGAAATGGCTGGTGCCATTCTCACCTTTAACCCCTCTTTTGAACGCAGACAGGTGTTCCCAGGTGTGTTAAGCAGGCTCAGTGTTTCCACAAAACTTTTGTGTTTCTCAGGGAATAAAGGACCCATTTTGACACTGAGGAGGCAACATGGAAGCAAGAAGTAAATTGTGACATTTGGTTCCCATGGAGCCAAGGGCCCATTGTGACACAGCAGGGCCACATGGATCCAGTGGTCCATTGTGACACTGTGGATCTATGGAGACCATGGCAACAGAGCTGGAACCCCATGGAACCAAGGAGTCCATGGTGTCCCAGTGAGGCTGCATGGACCCAATTCTCCATTGTTACCCTGCCCATCCAAGGAGTCCATCTTGACACCATGGAAGCTCATGGAATGGGGTAGGCCATGGTGACACTGCAGAACTTCATGAAACCAAACATCCACTGTGACCCAGCAGGGCATCACTGGAACCAAGGAACCACTGCTGACAGAACAGAAACTCATGGAACCAGGGGCTGTTGTGGCTCTGCAGAACCAGCACAGCTGCTGCACCTTGTCCCCTGGCCCTTGGGAAGGGAATGTGGTAAGTTGGGTGGGCAGGGGAATGTGGGCAGTGGTGTGGCCAGTAGGTTTGGTCAGTGGAGTGTGGTCAGTGGGTGTGGGAAGTGGGTGTGGGCAGAAGGTGTGGGCAGTGGTTGTGTTCAATGGAGGGGTGCTCAGTTGAGTGGTCATTTGGTGTGGTCAGTGGATGGGGTTAGTGGATGTGTTCAGTGGGTATGCTCAGTGGAGGTGTTGCCCGATGCCCCAAACAGAACACAAACTAACAGAGTTAGTTTATGCGGTGCTTTATTCAGGGCCCGGGGAACCTGCGGACTAGCGTCCAAAGTCAGGATCCCACAGTTCCCTTTTTCGTCAGGTTTTTATACCTTTTTACAAAGTAGTCTACGTGCAGAAGTACACATTCTTCAAGACAATACAGATACATAAATCTTGTAGATATCATTCCTAAAAGTTATAAATTCTGCATGCTTGTCTATTCAAAACTATAGGCTACCCCCCTTTAATCCCCCTTGCATGTTTTCCCATCACTAGAACCCTTTATTTATTATTATACTTTAGCCTTATCTTGAAAGTTTCTAAATGTTCTATATGCTCTAGTAAATTCTTTAATTGTTGTTTTCACAGTCCCCAGCTAATTCCCAGGGCTGGTTCCCAGGGCCTGTCCGAGAACTGCAGTTTTCTAAGCCTTAGCATGACTACTACTATATTTACATTAGTCCTTTTTCTCATTATTTCGGTATCACTATTACCTATAGCCTATCACAACTACTAACATTACCATATTCATGTTACTATTTCCAATCACAAAAGGTTAGTATGTTACAGTTTAAGCTAGAAGTTGTTCTTCAGTTTTCCTGCAGTGGAAAATTCTGAGATCTTTTCTCTACTTGCAACACGGCATTTTTGTTTGTGAAAATCTTTTTGCTTGGTAAGAATATCTTTTGTTTGAGGTGGATTTATCCTTTGTTCTTAGTCATGAAAGCCCCTTCTAACTCACTTACTCTTTGCCTTCTTAGTTACCCAGTAAAACTCACTCAGCAGTTCTTTTCTTCCACATCAAAACTTGCTGTCATTTCTATACCTTCTTCAGATTCTACATTCAAAGATCTTTCTGTTATACATACATACGTGTGCAACATTCCTGTCAACTCCTTCTCCTTCCCACCAGGGGATCGTGGCACCAAAGAGGCCATTTGGAAGCAGAGTGGCCTCATGGAACCTTGGAGACCATAATGACAATGTGTGTCTAACCTAAGGACATTGTGGCACTGCAGGGACTCATGGAACCAAGGGCACAATGGTGACACTGTGAGCCCCAAGGGACCAAGGGGGCATTCTGGCATTGCAGAACCAAGGGAACATTGTGACGCTGTGTGGTGTCATGGAACCAATGCTCTGTTGTGACATTGCAGAGCCTGATGGAATCATGGAGACCACTGTGACACAACAGGCCTCATGAACAAAGGGGCCCTTGCGACACTTTGGGCTCCACAGAATCAAGGAGTCCATTGTGACACTGCGGGGCCCTGTGGGGCTGAGGGGCAATTGTGGCACTGTGTGACACTGTTACGAGTGGATGTGAGAGTTTAGAGAGTCCCTGCCCTTTGTCCAGGCCTCTGGCAGCAGGCAGTGCCTTTATGGAGGTGGCCAGCACCCCAAAACACACTCTCCTTTGCAAGTTATTTAACAGTGGCTGATTCCATGTATTATAGATTGAATTATTTACTTAATAGAAAGAAAACTAACAGATATAAGACATTAAACTAATGCTACACAGGAATAAGGACAAAAAGATACTTCTAGCAGGTATATACAGCACAAGGTTAAAAGTACCTCTTAATGCTACAGGTAGCAAAGAAATAACACCACTAAGGATTCGATGTATCTTACCATCCAATTGTTGGTGGGATCTCACATGGAGATCCTTTCCCTCAGTTCCCAGGGAAGTAACCATGGAATCTGTGTCCAAACTACAGGAAGAAGTCCTTTACACCTTCAGGGTGTGCATGTCACAGTTTCTGCATCTGTGATAACTCGTATTCTTTTACAGTTTGTAAAACAGTGTCTCTCAGTCAAGAATATTTCTTTTATCTCTTCCCACATCTGCTCTCCAGGCTAAGATGTTGATTCTTAGCTGAGGCCTGAGCCCTTTTGGCACCAGAGATGGCGCCTTGCTGGGCCTCTCACCCGGGTTATCTCTTTATGCACCGACTGTCTGTGGTAGGGGTGGGTACATGTCCTGCCACAGGCACCACAGAACCAAGGAGATCATTGTGACACTGCAGCCCCCATGGAACTGAGGGTTCATGTGACAGTGGGGGACACCATGGAACCAAAGGCTGAATGTGACATCGTGGGCCTTCATGGAATACTGGAGACCACTGTGACACTTCAAGGCCACTTCAAGGTTGAATTAAGGGGCTCTGCAGGACCTTGTGGAAGCAAGGAGACCATTGTGACACTGCAGGGCCTCATGGAAGCAAGGGACAGTTGTTACACTGTGGGACCCCAAGGAAGCAAAGGGCCAGTGTGACACAGCTGGGCCTTGTGCAGCCACAGGGACATTGTGACCCTGAGGAGTCCAGTGGAACCAAGGGACTCTTGGGACACTGCAGGACTACATGGAACCACAGAGACCATTGTGACAATCTGCAGCCTCATGGAACCAAGGGGACATTGTATCATTGTACAGTCCTATGGAACCAGGGAAACTATTCTGACACTGCAAGGCATTATGGAAGAAAGGGAACATTGTGACACTGCAGGGCCCCACAGATCCAAGGGAACAGCTAACAGATCTAGTTGGCTTGGCCTGACTGATCCAACTGACTTTGCCATGTCAAGGGTCTTTTCTCATGTGCCCCTGAAACACTGGGGTTCTGGGCTTTCCTTCAAATGCAAAAGAACTCTCCTTCTCTTCAAGGTGCCCATGTCCAAAATGGGATACTGCTTTAAAAATTCCCAATATTCAGAGATTGCTACTCAACAAATATTGCCATTACAAACAAGTTTGGCTGTCCTTGGCTTCCTGAGAGTCAGCTCCTACATACCTGCAGACACTGGGGCCATGAGCTGTCCTTGCTATGGAAAAGAACTGTCCTTCCTGCCCAGGCATCCATGGAAAAACTTTTACTTCTCATCCAAAATTCCCTATATGCAAGGGTTTCTCCCAAATGGAAAAAACTGCCAGGACAGAAAGGTCTGTCTGGCCTTACCTCTGGTGGTTGCCTCTAATTCACCCTGAAATACTGGGGCTCTGTGCTTTCCATTCTATGGGAAAAACTGGCCTTCTCATCCAAGCACTCATGGCTGAAATTGGGATTCGGCCCTCAAAAATTCCATATATCCAATGGTTGCTCCCAGATGAAAGCTGCCAGGACAGATGGGTCTGGTTGGCCTTGGCCTCCAGTGGCTACTGCTCAACTGCCCCTGAGGCACTGGGGCTCCATGCTTGCCTTCCTATGGAAAAGAACCATCCTTCTCTCCAAAATGCCCATGGCCAAAATTAGGATTCCACATTCCATATTCTTTATATGCAAGGATTGTTTTCAGATAAACCTGTCAGGAACAACCGGTCATGCTTGCCTTGGCCTCTGGTGGCTGCAGTTCATCGGCCCCTGAAACACTGGGGCTCTGTGGCTTCCTCCTGTGGAGTCCATGGTGACACTGTGGGGCCTTTGGAACCAAGGACATCACTGTGGCACTGCTGGGCCGCAGGGTCCCAAGGGGCTGGTGTGAAGCAGCAGGGCTTTGTGGAACCAAGAGGCCATTGCTGCATTACAGGGCCTGGTGCAGCCAAAGGGCCATTGTGATCCTGCAGGGCACCGTGGATCCATGGAGACCATTGTGGCACTGCAAGGTCCCATGGAATCATGGAGACCATTGGGGCACTGTGGGGCCTCATAGAGTCAAGGGGACTTGGAATGGGACTGGATGGTTTGGCCTCCTGGGGACCACCTGGCAGGTTCAGCTCATCCTGCCATGGCAAGGGCAGTGTCTTATGAGCCCCTGGAGCACTGGGGCTCTGTGCTTTCCTTTCTATGGAAAAGAACCATCCCTCTTTCCTGCTGCCCAAGGCTGAAATTGGTAATCCCCATAAAATTTTCCCTAAATGCAAGGGTTCTCCCAGCAAAAATCTTCCAGGACAGACAGTCCTGTCTGGCCTTCGCTTCCTGTGGGCAGTCTCTCATTTACCACCAGACACTGGGGCTCTGTGCTTTCCTTCCTGTGGAAAAGAAGTGCCTATATCACGTGGGGGTGATTGGCCAAAACTGGGATTCTACCTCCAAAATTCCACCTATCCAAGAATTTCATCAAGACAAAAGCAGCAATGACATATAGGGCTGGCTGCTTTGTCCTCTAGTGATTTTCTAAGATTATGAGAAGAATGTTTTAAGTTGTTAACACCTTGGAGAAGGCCCAAATCTCCCAAGGTAGGGTTTGGATGCTACAATAACATGACCATTGTTTAGGGACAAAGGAGCTCTGTGCTCAGTGTAGTGGAGACTGATGACAGCAGAGGAGAACCCAGACTGTACACAAGGAGAAAGGCATTTTTCTCCCAGGGCAGGGCTGTGGTGCAACATGTCCCCCAGAAGGAGTCTTGAGCAGCCCAAGGCTTTGTGTGGCCAGGCAGAGGCAGGCAGGACGCAGAGCTGTCACCAAAGGAAGGGCCAGCGAGGTGGGGCAGCCGGGGGGGATGACGACAGCCTGCAGGGACAGAGGCGCAGGGCATGGACACCGTAGGACAGCCTGGGCTGCAGAGGGCACAGGGATGGGCAGCAGCTGAAAGGCCCTGCCAGAGCCAACTGCTGCAGCACTTGGGCCATGGCTGCTGGCCCTGGGCCTAAGGCCAGCAGGGGACAAGTGAGCCTTGCTGTGCTGGGGCCTCATTGCCTCCTTGTCCCTGCTCAGCAGCCTGGCAGGGGCCGCCCCATGGTCCTGCCCTTGGCATTGCACATCCCCAGAGCCCAGTGGCCCGGGAAGAGCCCTGAGCAATGAGGGAGGGACAGGATCTGCCTTGCCAGGGGCTGGGGCTCAGCCCTTGGCCCTTTGCATTCCTGAAACACATCCAGGTTTGCTCAGCATCAGAGACACCTTTCCTTTGTTTGTCCCCACCTGTCATCCCTGCCACCAGTGTTCTGCTCTAACTGGAACCTGGGTGTTGGAATTCAAAATGCAAGGAATTCTCAGAACATTGGATCTGTAAGCCAAAGCTTAGAATTAAACACGGTTGTGTAGAGGTATGTTTAGCTTTAGAATTTAAGATACAGAAAAAATAAAGGTAGTTACAAAGGTAACAAGAAGTTTTAGAGTGAAGCAATGTAAGTTTTGTCTGTCAAGATACAATTGGATAAGACAGTTCACACTGTAGTGTGAGCCAATAAGATGAAATATTTAGTATTGAATTAGAAACATAAATATCTCTGTTGACAATGTTTTATTGGCTAATAAATCCTTAAAAGACCATGTAGTTGTAAGTCTTGTGACTTCTAAGCCACACTGTGGCCATCTGTAAGACAAGCTTCACTTTTCTGTTTGTATAGGAAGTAAATCACACTTTCTAAAGCAACTCAGAAGTCCCATTTCTCTGCTTCATTCAGAAAAAGAAAAAAATCCACACCAAAATACTAGCATTAAAAAAATAAGCCCAAACTAAAAAAATATATCATAAGAGCAGTAAACCCACCCTTTAAAAATATAACATATAAACAATAAACCTGCACCTGGGGATACCTTCTCAGTGATGTCCCTCAGTGGGACCCATTAGAACTTCAGGAAACTTTGGACTTTGGATCTGACTTTGAATTTTTGGGAGATTTGTTTTCTTCCTTTACCCTATTTTTTCTAACCTGACATGATTGTCATCAGTTTCTCCTCTAATTTGTCCCCTGAGAAACTTTCCCCTTCATATTTACCAGTGGAACTCAGTAAAAGTAAGAGAAACTTTGGAGTTTGAATCTGACTTTGAATTCTTTACAGGTTTCTTCAGCTCCCTCTCAGGGACTGGTGTTCAGGGACTGAGCTCTAACCCCCGAGAGGTACATTGAAGTCCTTGTGCTGTGTCTGTGCCTCTGAGTTGGGCTGAGCTCCTGGCACAGAGGCAGCTACTTGCAAGGGCAGCACTGCAGAGAGACAGCCAGTATTTCCAAAATATTATTTGGAGCTCCCTGGCAGCACCAAATGCACCATGGGGCTCATTGGGATCAAGCAAGTCCTGACAAACCATGGCTCTGCCTTGATTTCCCTCTGGTCCAGTGCAGTTCATTATGATGGTTTTCAACTCCAGTTATGGAGAAATAAATCAAAGAGGTCCTTAGAAATACTCATTCTAATTTTAAAGAGTATATTTTATTAGTGTTCTCTTTAGATTAAGGGAGATGCAACATTCTATGATTGATGTTGATCCATGGTGTCTCCTCAGGAGGTCTGACTCTCTCAGAAAAGCTGTGCCTTGGGGTCTGAGCCAGCGTCAGACAACCAGGACAACCTTGCACCACATTCCCTAATCCTCTCCTGTCTGTCCTCACTGACCTGGGACCTGGAGAACTGGCTACACTCAGGAAAAAAAGATGTTTCTCCTTTTTTTTTTTTTTTTTTTTTTCTTTTTGGAGCAATGTAAAACTGCTAACGTTCCTTACTGCAATCAGACACACTCCTCAGGTGTGTGCCAGCCCAAGGCGCCACCAAAACCACTGCAGAGCTGCCCTGGGCCAGCTGTGAGGATGGATTATCATCCCAACCTGCACTGGGCACTGCCAAGGGCTGTGGCCATGGACACTGCACTGACCCCACTGCTGGGTTTGGTGCCACAGAAACCGTGAGAAGTTCAAGTTTCCTTGGAAATACTGGGGAGGATTGGGACATACTGGGGGTAATACTGGGAAATAATGGACAAATGGGGACACTGGGAACACTGTGGGGAACTCTGGGGAACATTGGGGCTTACAGTGGATGACACTGGCAGGAGCTGGAAAGGACTGGGAATAAACTCAGGTGTATTGGGTGGGACTTGGCTGTACTAGGGATGAACTGGACTGTACTGGGAGGGACTGAGGGGGAACTGAGGTTGTACTGGGCTGTACTGGGGATGAACTGGGCTGTACTGCGAGGGACTGCAGGGGTTGAATGGGCTGTTCCCGCCTCTGCCGCCTCCCATTTGCAGAGCACCCTGCCTGTCACCGCCCAGAGCCAATCAGTGCCAGGGATCGGGGCCTCGGAGCCGGTGCCTGGTGTCGGCGTCATCTTTTCTTTTTGCCTCCAACTCCCATCATGCCCCGTGGCCCTATAGAGCTCATTGGAGTGCCTAAAATTCTTGCTGTGTCTTGTGCCCTAAGGAGACCAGTTAGAGCTCCCCGAGCTCCCCCAAGTGCTCCTGAACTGTACACGTTCCCCCCGAAAACCTCAAGTCGTGGCTTGGGTGCAAAAGTCTCCCCTAGGTGCATTCTTGGACCTCCAGAAGCCCTGTCTGAGACACTTCCGGGACTACAGCTCCCATCATGCTCTGTGGCAAGCATAAACAACCAATGCAACACTCCTTCAACTCCCATGATGCTCCACGGCCCTATTAAACTGTAATATACACACTCCTACAACTCCCATCATCCCCTGCGCCCCAGAGAGCCCCGTTAGAGCTCCCCATGTGCCCTCCTGGAACCCAAAAGGCCCCAGATTCCCCTCCCTGAGCTCCAAATGCCGCCCTGGATGCATAAGTGCTCCCCCACACCTGGAATTGTCCATCAGAATCTTTCAGTGCCCATCCAAGTGCCCACCTAGCTCCCTGAGGTGTACTCCAGACCCTCAAGATCCCCCTAAATTCCATCCCCATGCCCAAAACTGCCCCAGTTGTGCCCCAGAAATGTCTCCCTGGACCCTGAAGTGGTCCCTTTGGCACTGCCTAAAAAAAAGAGGATAAAAAAGATGACAAATGGACTACAAATATTACAAATTATAATAATGAGTGAGAAAAAAATAACCAATAGAACTTAATTAATAAATGAAGGGAACTGTGTTACTTAGAACCTAAGAAGATTCATTTCCTTGGCTGAAAGAGATGTATGAGTTTTTAAATAAAAATATAAAAAACTAAGTAATAAAAACCATTATATTTAGAAATATATATAACAAAACATTTAATAATTAAATATTAACACTAAAGAAAAAATTACATGAACATTTATGGAAAATTTGATATGCAGACATTGTTGCTCAGAGCCAGGGATGCCGAGTAGCCACCCCCAAATGGCCCTCAGCATTTCTTCATGCTTCACCTTTGCTTTCTTTTCTCTTCTCTTGTCCAGATTTCTTCCTCTTGCTAACCCCTGTTCCCTCCCCTGCAAACAGCCCATCTCTGTTTGCCCTTTCCTCTCTGGCCCCACTCCCCATTGCAGTTCCTGAACTGGCACCATGGGAATGTCCCTTGGGGAGCAGGATCATCCTACAAGTGCTTCAGGAATTGTCTGCAGGCTCCTGCAGTGCCTCGTGCTGCTCCCTTGCCAGAAATACCACAGGCCAGGGGGGCACATCTAGGCTGGTGTGTCTTGGTGTGGGGCTCCCTGTTCCAGGCAGTGAGGAGGGGCTGGAGAGGCTCTGCAGGACTGACAGGATGGGCTTTGGGGCACTGTGGAGAAGCTGAGGGACCTGGCCTGCTGTATATTCTGAAGAGGAGGCCCAGGGCTCATCCTGCACCTGCTCCAAGGGTGGTTTCAGAGAATCCCAGAATCAGCCAGGCTGGAAAAGACCTTGGAGATCATCAAGTCCAACCTTTGCCCTGGCATCACCTTGTCTCCTTGTGCCTCCTCTTCTCCAGGATAAAAATCCCCAGCTCCCTCAGCCACTCCTCACAGAATTTGTGTTCCACACCCCTCACCAGCCTTGCTGCCCTTTGGACACGCTCCAGTCCCTCCATGTCCTTCCTAAACTGGGGGCCCAGAACTGGACACAGCACTCGAGGTGCTGCCCAACCAGTGCCAAGCACAGGGGAAGAATCACTGCCCTGCTCCTGCTGGCCACACCATTCCTGATCCAGGCCAGGTGCCATTGCCCTTCTTGGCCACCTGGGCACACTGCTGGCTCATGTCCAGCCTGCTGTCCATCAGTGTCCCAGGTCCCTTTCTGCATGGCTGCTGTCCAGCCACTCTGTCCCCAGCCTGTAGCACTGCAGGGGTTGTTGTGGCCAAAGTGCAGGACCCAGGACTTGGTTTTGTTAAACCTCACCTTGTTGGATTTGGGCCCTGGATCCAGCCTGTCCAGGTCCTTGTGCAGATCCCTCCTACCCTTGAGCGGATGCACACTCACACCCAGCTTGGTATCATCACAGTTTTGCAAGGCCCTTGAGTGCCATGATCTCCATGATTCCATGAGTCCTCCCAGTGTCACAATGTCCCTTTGGTTCCATGGGACCACTTGGTGTCACACAGTCTCTTGGATCCTTGAGCCCTGCAGTGTCACAATGGTGCCCTGGTCCCCCAAGGCCCTGCAGTGTCACAGTGGATCCTTGGTTCCATGAGGTCTCACAGTGCAGCAATGCTCTCTTTGGTCCCACAGTGTCACAAGAATCACCCAGGCTGCAAAAGACCTTTGAGAGCATCAAGGCCAACCTGTGACCAAATAGCACCTTGTCACCCAGACCATGGCACTCAGTGCCACATCCAGTCTATACTGAAACATTTCCAGGGATAGCAACTCACACACCTGTCTGGGCAGCCCATTCCAATTACCTTTCACCCTCTTTCTGAAGAATATTCCCTAGTGTCCAGCCTAAACATCCCTTGGTGCAGCTTAAGGCTGTGTGCTCTTGTCCTGTCACTGTTCCCTGGAAGAAGGGCCTGACCCCCACCTGGCTCCACCCTCCTGTCAGGGAGTTCTACAGACTTATGTTGTCTCATCTGAGCCTCCTCTTCTCCAGGATCAACATCCCCAGCTCCCTCAGCTTCTCCTAATGGGGCTTGTGTTCCAGACCCCTCACCAGCATTGTTGCCCTTCTCTGGACACGCACCAGCCCCTCCATGTCCTTCCTAAATTTTGGGGCCCAGACTGGACACAGCACTCAAGGTGCTGCCCAACCAGTGCCAAGCACAGGGGAAGAATCACTGCCCTGTTCCTGCTGGCCACACCATTCCTGATCCATAGGAGTCCGAGGGGTTGGATGAGGGAAATGCTGTGGAGGGGGTGGTGACAAGGTGTCAAAAAGTTTTCAGGCATGAAGGGTCTTCATTTTCATATCTATTCAGACTGCATTAGAAGGTGCTGGGTGTCAATATCAATTGGACTTTGATGATATCATTCTATAAACAGGAAAAGAAACCTAACAACACAAAACTGTTCTCTCTGTTTTCAATATTGTATATTCACTTTGAATACACTTCTGAATTCTGTCTAATTAACTACAGAAGAATTGAAAACTTAAATCATTCCCAGGAGCTTTTCTTGATTGGGTGTTTTGAACAAATATTCATGAGTTTTCCTCACTGAATTCCTGAGCTGAAGAGGTCAAGAAAGAAGAGTTCAATTTTAAGGTTGTCATCAATGTAGTGTTGGCAATATTGGCAGTGCACCCAGTAGAATTATTTACTCATTTCCTGCTGTGAGATAGGATTAGGAGGAAGGCAAAACAGGCTCAAACATTAAAGGGTACAAAGAAAAACTTTATTACAAGAAACTACAAGAAAAAAAACAACCTCCGAATAAAACTTTCAGAATCCTTCTCTTCCCTCCACAACTTCTTTTCTTTCAACTGATAACGTACAGAAACAGATCAGTCAATTACCATCTCTAAAAATAGCCTTTCACCAATTTACTTCGGTGATGAGAACTTCTCTTCAGTCTATGGAGACTTCTCCACAAGAAAACAGTTTTCTCCTGGTCTCTGTCACAGTGAATCAGCCACCCAGGAGAACGTAAATCTGATCACTGTGTAAATGTCTATTCCTCGATTTACAGTTTTCCCATAAGTATTACTGAGGACCATATCAACTTATGGGGCACACTTCAAGGATTATAAGAGTTCAAACAAAAGTTCTCTTCATCTTTGAAAACAGAGTTCTTTCTTCTTCTCTTCCCTGGGAGACAGCAGGGATCTTCATCTCTCTCCTCTCAATTCAAATTTCTCATGGGATCACAGCCATTTCAACATCTGCTTTCTTTAGCACAAATGCCTCTGCTCATGTCTACACTTAAAACATTTCATCCACCCCATAATGTATTTTCTATGAGATATAGGGAAACAAGAGTCTCTTCTCCTCAGCTTTGAACAAATTTCAGTCCACGACTCACCTCCTTCTGTCATCTGAGACATGACTCTTCCTTTTTTTCTGACTTTGGTGTTTTCGTGCTGTTTCTGTGCGTATCTTCATCTTGGTCCTCTTTTTTCACTCAGGAGAGAGAACAAAGTGTCTGTAAGTCACATTCTGGGCAGTTAAAGAGTTCATATTTGACCCAGGCCTGCAGATGGACATTCAGTCTCTCCTGGGCTGCAGCCTGGAGCTATTTTGCGATGGAAACATTTTCAGCAGCTGCGCTGGGGGCCCGGGCCAGGATAGCAGGGGCCCAGGCCAGAAGGGCAGGGGCTGCTCTGGGAGGGGGCCAGGATCTCGACAGCAAGGCTAGAACTCAGAGGCTGCACCCATGTGCTGATGGCTCCCCGTCCCCCTTGCCCGGTGGTTTCTGGAAAACTCATCAGGGGCAGAATTCCAGCCACACCAGGGGCCGGTCTGGCCACTCTAGGGGGAGGGGGAAGCAGGCAGGACCTCAGCAGCTGATGGCCCTGCCTAGCAATCCCCCTTCCCCAAGTTACTCAAAATTTGGAAGAGGACTGTTATGAATGATATTCTATTTGCCCAATTAATCAAACAAAAAGGTTAAATTTAGCATTTTTATTTTTAGATGCTGTTATCAAACCTACATCCTTCTTCTAATACTCCCACCGAACATCTGGAGGATTTCATCCGCTTTGTGTAACCATTTCCTCTTTTTTTTTAATTGTAACAATCAAGTATAATTTTTTATTGATATGAAGCAACAATTTTGCTAATATAGTTACAATTTAATTAGCATGAATCACATTTATCACAGGACAGAAACAGAAGAAATAGAAGACGCAAAAAGACAAAAAAGATACAGAGATGCGCACACACAGCTACCAACTCCTGTATTCCAGCGGTGTTCAGACAGAAATTCCAAGAGGAGGTAGGGTCAAGATATGTGCTTGCCTAGTGGTCAGCCTTCAATTCTCCTTGGTCTTCCTGGGTCCTTCCCCCAGGTGGGATTTCTGGTCTTTTGGTCACTCAGGAGCTGGGCTGGGGCTCCAGGGTTAGGTGTGGAGCATTGCCTTTGGTGTGACACAGACCACAGGAGCAGGTAGGGTATGGACCATGGACTGAGAACGTGCTCTGTGGCTTTTTTAAGCCCCTGGGCCTTCGTGGGCCTCCCCCCAGGTGGGACTTGTGATTGCTCAGGCAGTCAGAGCCTGGGTCAGCACCAGCCCACTGTGTGACTGATTGACAGCTCATCCCAAGGTGTCTGGGACATTGATCTCATCCAGCCTCTGACAGCGACCATGGTGACACTGCGGAACCTCATGGAACCATGGGTCAATTGTGACAATGCGGGTCCAGGGACACCATGGAGACACCATGGAAACTCATGGAACCACAGAGACCATTGTGACACTCTGGTGCCTCATGGAATCAGAGGGACCATTGTGACTCTGGACCCCTATGGAACCAAGGGTCAGTGATGAAGTTGTGGGGCCCATATAGTCAAGGAGCCATTGTGACACTGAAACATGGGGAATTAAAATAAAAATTAAAATTAAAGAGTTAAGGGTAAAAATAGAGGAGTATACCTTAACTAGAAGGGGGCTGACAAGATTCTATGAGTGCTTAACATTTGCTGTCTTTGCAAGAACAGGAGGACAGAGCAAGGCTACCAGATAAGATAGAGGGCCCATAATGTGCGAACAGGATTGAAAGAGCAATGCCCCTTCCAGATGATGGGGACTCCTTAGACCCGAGCCAGCAAAAACTGGTATCAACGTCTAGAAAGCGACCAAATACGCATGGGCAAAGAAGGTGAGGTGAAAACTTCAACTGAGACATAGACTGCTTACATCATTCCAAGCAACCACCAGAACAACCAACAAGGAGCAGTGTGCAGTCACAAAGTGCCGTGGAGCTAATTTTAATATGAAGCAGGTACAGGCATGGTTAGGAAATGAATATGTATTAGGTGCATTGTGCAATCCTAGTTTGTAGAGAATAAAAAGAGGGGCGCAGGTGGCCAAAGGTGTGCATGTTTTTGGAGGAGCTATCCCCCATGCACCTCAGTGCTGAATAAAATACATACCTATAACTTACTTAAAGTTTTTCCTCACATTAGTTTGGGCGACACTCCTGCCCCCCTGAGATTTTGGGGGGCACCCTTTGCCCTGCCCAGAGCTGGAGCTGGCGCAGTCTTCACTGACCCCACAGACCAAAGCACCTGGGTGTACCTGTGTTGCATCCTCCCCCGTGGTAACTCAGGGCTCCTTCCCACCCCTGGAGACCTCACCTGCAGTTTTGGGGTACCCCCTGGATGTTGGGGTGCCCCTTGACAGCCCCCCTGCCACTGCCGCTCATCTGTGTCCATGTCTACCAGAAGGATGCAACGGTGGCCATCGTCTTCTCCCAGCCTGTCAAGGTGAGTCAGGACACTTGAGCGCCCCAAGCATGACTTGGACATCCCCAAAAATGACCTGCATACACCTCGATCCCCCAAAAAATATCCTGGATCACACTCAAAATCACCTGGATACACCTGTGTACCCCTTGGACATCTGGATCACCCAAAACCCCTGGGGCCCCCCAGCACTGGTGTCCCAAAATCTTCATTGTTTTGACAGGGTAGACCTGGGGTCCCTAAATCCCCTTTGACTTCATTGGAGTCCTGATTGTCCCCATTTATCTCTACTAATCCCTCCTACTGTTCCCACTTTTTCCCCAGTGCTCGCAGTAACTCCAGTGCCCTCTCTTATCCTCCCCCAGTGCTCCCAGTTTAACCAGTAATCCTTCCCACTCAAGCCCAAAAAATGGATAGATCTGGTGCCCTGAAATTCCCAAATTACTTCAGTGGGGTAGACCTGATTTCCCTAGATCCCCATTCACTTCAATGGATAGACTTGATGTCCCAACATTTTTTTGTGTTAAAAATCTCAATGTTGGGCTCAGAATTTCCAGATTTTGGGCTGAAAATGGAGATTTTTTGCCTTATGTGGAGGCACATCCCCAGCATGGACCACAAGTGTGGGATAAGGGATTTGGGATTGGCTTCCAGGAATTCATCCAGGACTTCCAAAGCATCAGCACCGCAATCCTGGAGTGGAAATTGCCAAAATTCAGCCCAACATTTCCCCCAGATTTCCCCATTTTAGCCCCAAACTTCCACAAAATCCTTCCTGAGTTTAATGGGTAGACCTGGTTTCCCTAAATCCCTATATACTTCAATGGGGTAGACCTGGTGTCCCTCAGTCCCTACAGATTTTTAAAGAGGTAGACTTGCTATTCCTACATTGCCATTGATTCTATTAGAAATATCTGATGTCTGAAAAATCCCTATCAGGAAATTAATCCTACAAGAGATGGGGCAACTAAGAGATGTTGTAAAAGAGGGTTTATTACCTCATGGCATGAGTCTTATGGAAGGGTGAGGCATTAAAGGTGTTAGATCCAACACCACAACATCAGAAGTTGTCTAATTCTTAGTTCTAATGCCTGATGTTAGTTTTTTAGCCAATCAAATACTTTTACAAAGTTCGCTACTGTCTTTTTGCGCCAGTTAATTAATTAATTAATTAATTAATTGCTTTGCTTTTCTTGGCTTTCCAGCAATATGTAGTTTTTCAATCAATCATATAACACTTCACAAACCTACTTTGATATATCTTCAGGTTCTAACTAGCTTTGTAATAGGCTCTATTGCTAAACTTTAAAATATTTTACTATCTTACTTAATATATTGTTTTTTTTACATAATACATATTTCTGTTTGCTTAAAACATATTTCTACTTAAACTATAAGCTTATATTCTTGCTTTATGTTTATTTTACTTTTAATGCTGTTATTCTCTAAGCTTTCTCCAAGGTCTTAGATCAAACCTTGTATCTATCTCTATCTCTGAGCCTGTATGCACCAGGCCCTGAGAGCTCTCCATGCCAGCATTTCCCACAATACCTGCATCTCTGCTTCCAATTTCCTGCTCTAACTGGAACCTGGGGACACTTCCTCAGTCGTGTCCCTCAGTGGGACCCATGAGTGATATCAGAAACTTTGGAGTTCAATTGTGACTGAATTCTTGAGAGGTTTCCTAACAAACCATTGCTCTACCTTGATTTCCCTCTGGTGTGGTGCAATTCATTCAGAAGGTTTTCAACTCCAGTTATGAAGAAATATTTCAAAAAGATTCTTAGAAATATCCATTCATGTTTTAAAGAGTGCATTTATTCAGATTCTCTTTAGAACAGAGGTGATTGCAGCATTCTGTGATTGACTGTTGTGAGAAATGGATTTGTAAAGGATTCTCAAAACCTGACTGAAAGTTTACAGTGTTGTACATGTGTATGCAAACTCTGAGATAAGGTGTGCTGATTTAGAAAGAATGGAATAGAGAAAACACTGTTGAGAGAGAGATTGAACTAGGAACAAATTCCAAACCATGGCCTTGCAAAAAGACCAGATATTTTTGAGAATTAGAACTGTGAAAGATGCTTTGTGGCAAGACCATGTGGGGTAAAATAATAGGTGATTGATGTTACAAGTATTAGCAGCATTGTGTGGCAAAAGTTAATAGGCTGAAAAATATTTCTAAGGTATTGTAATCAGGAATTAATTTGGCTTTTGATAGAATGGCATTGAGTTTTAAATCTTTTATGTTTCACTCTTCATCAAGACTGGTAATGGAATAAAATCTTTTAAAACGCCTCTCAGTTGCCCTGTGTCTGGAGAGTTGGGATTTTCCACCAGTGCTGGGTCCATAGACATCAGACCCTGAGAGAGTGTTTTCAAAAAAACTTCTCAAAATTCAAAGTCCTATTCAAACTCGGAAATTTCTTGAAGTTTAACGGATTCCACTGAGGTACACGACTGTGAAAGTGCCCCCAGGTTCCAGTTAGAGCAGAACACTGGAGGCACTGATGATAGGTGGGGACAAACAAAGGAAAGGTGTCTCTGATGCTGAGCAAACCTGGATGTGTTTCAGGAATGCAAAGGGCCAAGGGCTGAGCCCCAGCCCCTGGCAAGGCAGATCCTGTCCCTCCCTCATTGCTCAGGGCTCTTCCCGGGCCACTGGGCTCTGGGGATGTGCAATGCCAAGGGCAGGACCATGGGGCGGCCCCTGCCAGGCTGCTGAGCAGGGACAAGGAGGCAATGAGGCCCCAGCACAGCAAGGCTCACTTGTCCCCTGCTGGCCTCAGGCCCAGGGCCAGCAGCCATGGCCCAAGTGCTGCAGCAGTTGGCTCTGGCAGGGCCTTTCAGCTGCTGCCCATCCCTGTGCCCTCTGCAGCCCAGGCTGTCCTACGGTGTCCATGCCCTGCGCCTCTGTCCCTGCAGGCTGTCGTCATCCCCCGGCTGCCCCACCTCGCTGGCCCTTCCTTTGCTGACAGCTCTGCATCCTGCCTGCCTCTGCCTGGCCACACAAAGCCTTGGGCTGCTCCAGACTCCTTCTGGGGGACGTGTTGCACCACAGCCCTACCCTGGGAGAGAAATTCCTTTCTTCTTGTGTCCAGCAGGTGCCCTTGGCATTAATTCTTTCTTTCTTTGTCTGTTCTCTACAATGTCAAAAGGATCCACTATCCCTGAAAACACCCTTCAATCCTGCCCACAGCTTTCCTCTGCTATCCTCAGTCTCCACTCCACTGAGTACAGAGCTCCATTATTCATATAGAGTGTACATGTACTTGCAGCCTCCGAATTCCACCTAGGGAGATTATTTGGCTCTCTCCCATGTGGTGGCAAATGAAAACATTCTTTTTGTAGTCTAAGAAAACCACCAGAGGACAATACAGCATGACCTGTGTGTCCTGGCTAGTTTTGTCTGGGTGCAATCCTTGGATAGATGAAATTTTAGATGTAGAATCCCAGTTTTGGCCATTGACACCTTGGTGAGAATAGCAACTCTTTTCCATTGGAAGGAAAGCACTGAGCCCCAGTGTTTGGTGCTAGATGAGAAATAGCCCTGAGGAGGCCAAGGCAAGCCAGATTTGTATTGACAGATTTTTTCTGGGAGCTATCCTTGGATATACAGAATTTTGGAGGTGGAATATCAATTTCTGACATGCATGTCTGAAGGAGAATGATTCTTCTTTTCCATAGGAAGGAAAGCAGAGAACATTGTTATTTCAGGGGCAGATGAAAGGTGGCCATCAGAGGCCAAGGCCAGGCAGACCTCTCTATCCTGCTTTTGTCTGAAAGGAACTTTTGGATATA
Source organism: Oenanthe melanoleuca (assembly GCF_029582105.1). Lineage (NCBI taxonomy): Eukaryota > Metazoa > Chordata > Aves > Passeriformes > Muscicapidae > Oenanthe > Oenanthe melanoleuca. Next base: position 13,050 of record NW_026612828.1, on the reverse strand, counting down.
AGGAATTTTGGAGGTGGAATTCCACATTCAGCCATTCCATGTAGATAAGAAGGATGGTTCTTTTCCATAGGAAGGAAAGCACAGAGCCCAAGTGTTTGAAAGGCAGAAGAGGAGACTGGTGGTCCATGGGAGGCCAAGACAGCCAGACCTTTTTGTCCTGGCGGCTTTTGTCATGGAGAAATCCTTGGATATACAGAATTTGAGAGGCTGAATCTTAATTTTGACCATGGAAACCTTGATGAAACAGAAGATTCTTTTCCATTGGAAGGAAAGCACTGAGCCCCAGTGTTTCAAAAGCAGGTGAGAGGCAGCCCCCAAGAGGCTGAGAGCAGCCAGACCTGTCTGTCCTGGCAACTCTCACTTGGGAGCAAGCCTTGGATGAATAGTTTTGGAAGTGGAATCCCGATTTTGGCCTTGGGGGCCTGGTTGAGGTACATGGTTTTTCCTATAGGAAAGAAAAGTGTGAAGTCTAAGTTTTGAGGAAGAAGATGAGATGTGGTCAACCTTAGGCCATGCCAGCCTGATCTGTCTCTCCTGACACCTTTCATCTGGGGGCTATCCTTGGACATAGGGATTTTTGGAGGGATTTTTGGGATTTTTGAGGGATTTTTTGGTTGTGGGTGCCTGGAATGGATGAAGAGCTCTTTTCATTAGCAAGGAAAGCACAGAGTAACAGTGTTTCAAAGGACACATGAGAGCCAGCCCTCAGGAAGACAAGGCCAGCCAGACTTGTCAGTTATGAGAGCTTTTGTCTGGAAGCTGTCCTTGGATATAGGGAATTGTGGAGGGTATTCCCAATTTTGGCCATGGGTACCTAGAGGAGAATGATGGTGCTTTTCCATAGGAAGGAAATCCCAGAGCCCCAGTATTTCAGTAGCAGATGAAAGGAGACCCTCAACATGCCAAGGTCAGCCAGACCTGTCCTGCCCCCAGGAAGCCCAGCCAGCCAGACCTGTTCCATGTTTCCTTGGTTCCATGGGGTCCCACAGTGTCACCATGGTCTCTTTGAGTCCATGAGTCTCTGTACTGACAATATTCTCCTTGTCACAATATTGGCCTTTCTTCTGTAGTGTCACAGTGGCCCCTTGCTTCCATAAGGTCTGGCAGTGTCACCATGGCCCCTGGGCTCCATATGGCCCCACTGTGTCACAATGGTTTTTCTGACAATGGTTCTCTGCTCCTTGGTTCTACAGACCCCACAGCTTCATCACTGACCCTTGGTTCCATAGGGGTCCTGAGTATCACAAGGGTCCCCCTGATTCCAGGAGGCACCAGAGTGTCACAATGGTCTCTGTGGTTCCATGAGGTTCCATGGTGTCTCCATGGTGTCCTTGGACCCACATTGTCACAACTGACCCATGGTTCCATGAGGTTCCGCAGTGTCACCATGGTCGCTGTCAGAGGCTGGATGAGATCCATGTCCCAGACACCTCGGGATGAGCTGTCAATCAGTCACACAGTGGGCTGGTGCTGACCCAGGCTCTGATTGCCCCAGCAATCACAAGTCCCACCTGGGGGAGGCCCACGAAGGCCCAGGGGCTTAAAACACGGAGCAGGAGCTCAGCCCATGGTCTGTACCCTGCCTTCTGCTGGGGTCTGTGTCTCACCCACACTGGAACCCCAGGAGTTGGTAGCCATGTGTGTGTCTCTATAGAGCTTCTGTCTTTCTGTCTCTGTCTCTGTCTCTCCTCTCCTAATGCCCTTTATATGGGACAATTTTGGGCACCTCAACAATTTAAGTGTTAGAAGGTTTCTAAGGTTAAATGAGCTAAGTTATTCAAGTTGCTATGATAACTGTTTTATGTTGAATTGGAGGTTGTATTAAATCCATTTCCAATGCTCCTTGATTTTTTTATACTTTGCCAGTAAAATTTTGGTTTCATTTTGACCTCTTGAGAATATCTGGCTGGGATTTCTTCTATGCACCAAGCTCAAGTAAAGGAACCTTTGGTCACCCCCAGCATTTCATTGTTCTGGGGTGTTACAGCCCCTCAGGCTCACAATGGCCTCTTGTATCCATGAAGCCCCACATTGTCCCATTGGCTCTTGGTTCCATGAGCATGTGGAGTGTCACACAGGGTGATGCCATTTGTCCTTGCTGCCCCTCCCATCCCAGTGCCCCAGGAACAGCCCCGAGCCACCCGGGAGGGACAGGCCCTGCTGGGCCAGGCCTGGGCTCAGCCCTTGGCCTTTCTGCTGCCTTCAACCAGCCCAGGCCTTGCTCAGCATTGCAGTTCCTGCTCACAGCCTTTGGCTCCTGCAATCCTGCCCTCAAGGATCTGCTCTCACCAGTCCCTGGGGAGCCTTTGGCAGTCCCTGCCCTCAGTGGGGCCACTGATGCTCCAAGGGACTTGGAGTTTTGCTTCTGCCTCCTGGAGCAGCTTCTTCAACCTTCTCTCAGTGCCTGGGGGTCCTGGACTCAGCCTCAAATCTCTCCAAAGTGGAGCTCATCAAAATACAGAAAGATTTCAGTAGGTCTTTGTCTTCCTTCCATTGTCTTCAAGTCTCCAGGGCTTGTGCAACTGATTGGAGTCAGCTTGGATTTCTGTCAAGGAAGGAGATTTCAAAGTGCACCTCATGAATTTTGATTTTAATCAAGGGCATATTATTTTAATTTTTCAATTCAGAGGTGACTTAAGCATTCCTTAAGTTATCTAGGTGCTGAATGTCTCCTTAGGAGGTTTGAGCACAGACCAAGAATGAACTTCTTGCAGCTAACCCTATTTGGACAAAGTGCTCCTCACTCCCAACCTCACCGTGTCTGAAATTGGCCACGTAGGACTGAAATCCCAAAACATTTGAACAAAATTATGCATTTTTCTTTGTAAATATAATTTATAAAAATAATTAATAATTAAAAGTTATAATAATAGTTAAAAGTATAATAATATTTTTATTATTATTATATTATCATTCTATATTTTATTATAATATTTTTATATTTATGCAAAAAACCAATACATTTTTAGCAACCAAAAAAAATTTGGTTCATTGGTTCTAAGTAACACAATTCCCTTCATTAGTTAATTGACCAGTATTGGCTATTCATTTCTCCCACTTCATGTTTATCACTCCTTTTTATAGTCCTTTCGTACTTTTAAAATAATTTTCTCAGTTAGGGTAAAAGGGGCCATTTTGGGGTAACTGGAGACATTTCTGGGGCAGTTTTAGGCCTGGGGAGGAAATTTAAAAAGGACTTGAGGGTCTGCAGGACCCTTGGACACTTGGGGGAGCTGGATGTGCACTCGGAGGGACGCTAAGGAACAATGACGAAAAAATCAGGCACCTAAGAGCTCTTGGGGTCCAGGGAGGCACTTGGAGGTCAGGGAGGGCTGCAGCCGCCCCCTCTCCCCGCTCCCCCAGCAGTGCTGCCTCCTTTTGGACAAAATCAAATACTGCAGCCCCCTCCCCGGAACAGTGCTGCCACCTTGTGGACTCCACATGGTACTGCAGCCCCCTCCTTTTCCAAGTAGTGCTGCCCCATTCTGGACACAATCTATTACTGCAGCCCTCCTTTTCCAGCAGTGCTTCCCCCTTGTGGACACAATATGGTACTGCAAACCCCCATGGAAGTGGTGCTGCCCCATTGTGGACACAATCCGATATTGCCCTCACCCCTCTCCCTGAACTGAGCTTTCCCCTTGTGAGCACAGCCCAGTACTGCAGCCCCCACCTCCGAGCAGTGCTGCCCCTTTTGGACACAGCATGGTACTTCAGCCTCCCCCTGCTCATAGCAGTGCTGCACCCTTGTGGACACAGCCCAGTACTGTAGCCCCACCCTTCCGAGTACTGCAGCCACCTTCTGGACACAACCCAGTAATGCAGCTTCGTCTTAGATCAGTGCTGACCCCTTCTGGACACTGCCTGGTACTGCAACTCATTCCCCCCCCTCCCCCCCGGTGAAGTTCTGTCCCCTTGTGGTCACAACCCGTTCCTGCAGCCCTCCAAGCAGTGTGTTCTCCTTGGTGACACGGCATGGTAGTGCAGGCCCCTCCCTTCCCCCCTCCAAAAGTGTCCACAACCAGTACTGCAGCCCCACCCTCAGACCAGTGCTGCACCCTTGTGGACACAACTCGATACTGTGGCAACCACACCCCCTGGACCAGTGCTGTCCCTTTGTGGTCACAGCCCGGTTCTGTAGGCCTTTACTTCTGAGCTGTCCTGCCCCTTGTCAAAACAGCATGGTACTGCAGCCCCTGCCCTCCCTGTGCTGTGCTGCCTTCTTGTGGACACAGCTGGGTACTATAGCCCCCCATTTCGAGTAGTGTTTCTCATTGTGGACACAACCCAGTACAGCAGCCCCTTCCCCCCCCAAGCAGTCCAGCCCCCTTGTTGACAAAACTCAGCACTGAAGCCCCCCCACTCCATGAGCAGTGCTGATCCCTTTGGGAAACAACTCAGTACTGCAGATCCCCACCAGAGCAGTGCTGCCCCTTGCGGACACAGCATGGTACTGCACACTTTCCTTCTGAGCAGTGCTGCCCTCTTGTGGACACAGCATAGTACTGCAGCCCCCCCCCACCCCAAAGAATTGTTGCCCCTTTTTGGACACAACCCAGTACTACAACCCTCACCCGTTCCCCGAGCAGTCTTGCCTCCTTGTGGAAAAAAGTCAGTGCTGCAGGCCCCCTCTACGAGCAGTGCTGCTCCTTTGTGGAAACAGACTGGTACTGCAGCCCCCAACCCAAGCAGTGCTGCCCCCTTCTGGAAGCAGCATAGTACAAGCAGCCACCTCCTTCTGTGTACTGCTGCCCCATTGTGGACAGAGCATGGAACTGTAGCCCTCCATCCCTGCGCAGTGCTGCCCCCTGCTGGACACAATCCAGTTCTGAGGCCGCCTTCTCCCTGAGCCGTGCTGCCCACTTGTGGACACAGCATGGTTCTGCACCCTTCTTTTTTCCTTTGGCAGTGCTATCCCTTTGTAGACACAGTTGAGTACTGCAGCCCTACCTTTCAAGTAGTGCTCCCCCCTTGTGGACACAGCGTGGTACTGCAGCCTCCCCCTCCATGAGCAGTGCAGCCATCTTCTGGACACAGCATGGAACTTCGGAGCATTCCTTCTGAGCAGAGAAGCCCTCTTGTGGACAGAGACAGTTATTTCAGCCCCACCACCCCCCGAGTAGTACTGTCACCTTGTAGATACAAAACAGCAATGCAGCCCACCCCTCCTAGATCGTTACTGCCACCCTTGTGGAAAGACCATGGTACTGGATCTCCCCACCCGAGGAGTGCTGCCCTTTTGTGGACACACCATGGTACTTCTGTCCCCCCGCCTCCCCCCCCCCTCCCCCCAAAGCCGTGCTGCCCCTTTGTGGGCACAGCTAATTATTTCAGCCCCCACCCCCCCCCCATGAGCAGTGATGCCCCCTTGTGGACACAGATCAGTACTGCAGGCCCCCCGCTCCTACAAGCACTGCTGTCCCCATGTGGACACAGCCCAGGACTGCAGCCTCCCTCTGGAGCAGTGCTGCCCTCTTGTGGACAAAACCCGGTACTGCAGCCTCCCCCACTCCCAGCAGTGCTGCCTCCTTGTGGACTCAGCATAGTACTGCAGCCCCCCCTCTTTTCCAAGTTGTGCTGCCCCATTCTGGACAAAGCATATTTCTGCAGCCCCCTCCCTGAGCAGAGCTGCTTCCTTGTGGACACAGACTAGTACTGCAGCCCCTCCCTCCGAGCAATGCTGTCTGCTTTTGGAGACACCATGGTACTGCAGCCTCCCCCTTCTGAGCATTGCTGCCCATTTTGGACACAACCTGGTACTGTAGCCCCCTGTCTGAGCAGTGCAGTCCCCTTTTGGACACATGGTACTCCAACCTCCCATGAGCAGTGCTGCCCACTTGTGGACACAGCCCAGTACTGCAACCCTCCACCTGATCAATGCTGCCACCTTGTGGAGAAAGACTGGTACAGCAGGCCCCCCTCAGCAGTGTCCTCAGCAGTGGACACAGCATGGTACTGCAGCCACCCCCTCCTGAGGAGTGATGACCTCTTGTGGACACAGACCTGTACAGCAGCTCTCCCTCCTCCGAGCAGTGCTGTCCTCTTGTGGACAAAACCTGGAGATGCAGGACACCCTTTCCAAGCAGTGGTGTCCAGTTTTGGACACAGACTGCAACTGCAGCCTTCCCCTTGAGCAGTTCTGCCCTCTTGTGGACACAATATAGAACTGCAGCACACCCCCCCACCCCTGCTTCCCCGAGCAGTGCTTCCCAATTGTGGACACAGCATGGTACTGCATCCCCTGCCTTCCGAACAGTAATGTCCTCTTGTGGACACATACCGGTACTGCAGGTGCCCCCTCCTTCGAGCAGGGCTACCCCCTTGTGGTCAAAGCCTAGTACTGCAGCCTTCCCCCCTATTCAGTGTTGCCCCCGTGTGGACAAAACCCAGTACTTTAGCACCCCCTCCCCCAAGTAGTGGTGCCCAAATTTGGTCACAGACTGGTACTGCAGCCTTCCCACCAAGCAGTGCTGCCACCCTGTGGACACAGCGTGGTACTGTAGCCCCCCTCGTTGAGCACTGTTGTGGTCTTGTCCACACAGCATGGTATTGCAGCCCTGCCACCCGAACAGTGCTGCCCCCTTCTGGACAAAACCCTGTACTACAGCCTGCCCCCTGAGCAGTGCTGCCCCCTGTGGACACAGCTTCGTACTGCAGCTCCCTCATTCCGAGCAGTGCTGCACTCTTGTGGACACAAGCTTGTAGTGCAGCCCCACCCACCTCCGAGCAGTTCTGACTCCTCCTAGACACAGCATGATACTCCAGAACCGCCCCCCTCCCCCCCACAATGAGGAGTGCTGCCCCCTTGTGGACGCAGCATGGTACTGCAGTCCCCCCCATTTCCGAGTAGTGCTACTCCATTCTGGATATAACCCGGTACTGCAGCCTCCCCTTTCGAGCAGGTCTGTCCTCTTGTGGACACAGCATGGTCCTGTAGTTCACCCCCCAAGCAGTGCTGCCCCATTGTGAACACAACCCGATACTGTATCCATCCCTCTCCTTGAGCAGACCTGCCCCCTTGTGGACACAGCCGGCTGCTGCTGCCCCGCCCCATCCCTGTGCCGACCAGTCTAGCCTCCTTGTGGACAAAACTCTGCACTACAGCCCCTCTCCCCCAAAATTGCTTCCCCCTTGTGGATACAGCCCACTACTGCAGCCCAACCTTCCAAACACTGTTGCACCATTGGGGAAAGAAGCTGGTACTGAAGCCTCCCCCCAGGAGCAGTGCTGCCTCCTTGTGACAAAGGATGGTACTGCAGTCCCCCCCTTCTGGGCAGTGCTGCACCCTTGTGGACACAGCATGGTAATGCAGCCCCCTGCCCCAAGCAGTACTGCCTCCTTGTGGACACAACCCGGTACTGCAGCACCCCCCTCTGAACAGTGCTGTCCAATTGTGGTTACAGCATGCTACTGCAACCACTCCCCCTCCCCCGAGCAGTGCTGCCTCTTCTGTGGAAAAACCCGGTACTGCAGACCCCCTCCCAAGTAGTTCTGATGCTTTGTAGACACAGCATGATACTCCAGCATCCCGGCACCCACTTGAGGAATGCTAGCCCTTTGTGGACACACCCATAGGATTTTCTCTCTTGAGGTTTCAGAGGGTGCAGACTCCTTTTATCCTAATTTCCTGGCCACACGTTGCCCTCTTCCTTTCCCCATTACCCAAAGTTTTAGGAAGGTACAGCCTTCCCAAGCCTGCCTGCCCCATATTCCCTCTTGAACTTGGCATTTCTCCCTAAAGTTCAGATTTTCAGGCTTGTGCAGACCCTTCTCTGTTTCAGGAGCCAAGCTGTCTGGGCCCGGTAATATATCTGCTGCCCAAAGTCAGTAGAAATGTTTCGACCCATTTCAAAGACCTTAACACCCATGCCTTCACTCACCAAATGATTTGTAATGACATTAGCACACATCTTTCCTCTCACATTGATGTTTCCTGTGCTGGTAACAGTCTTTTAAGCCCAGCCATTAGCCTGACCTCTCTGCTGTTGTAGTTCCCTGGACAGAGGTTGTTGTCTCTTCCCCCTTCCATGGGCAGGCCGGTGTTCAGCCATCTCCAGGACAGCAGGGCCCCACCCCACCTCACTGTGCCCTGGGAAGACAAAAACCATCACTCCACATATACCCATTCTTCCTTCTTCCCAGGCATTTGGTTCTGTCAGTAGGGTTTGCTGCTTATTGTCACAGGAAAAACAAAACCCCTGTGACACTGTGGGGCCCTATGGAACCAAACATCCATTGTGACACCACAGAACCTCACAGAACCAAGAGTCCATGGTGACACAACAAGGCCTTGTGGAACCAAGGAGTCCAAAGTCTAAAACACATGTTGCATGGCTCTCCCTTGGGAATATAAATCTCCATGGTGGCATCTTGAAACAAACTTGAGGATGGTGTCTGTTTGTAATGGGGAAACTCAGGAGTTTTCAATTGCTTAAAAGAAAGAAAAGGAAGAAAACCCCTGTTTGCCTGAGTGCAGCCAGATCTCCAAGCAAAGCAGGTCCCAGGTGAGAGAGGACAGACAGGATGGAGCTGGGTAATGTGGAGCAAGGTTGTCCACACTAGGTTAGAACTCAAGGCATCGCTCCTCTGAGCAGGCCAGACTTCCTGAGGAGAGACCTTGGATCAATATCAACGACAGAATGCTGCAATCACCTCTGCTCTAAAGAGAAACAGTAATGAAATACACCCTTTAAAATAGGAATGCATATTTCTTATAAGCTCTTTGAAATGTTTCTTCATAAATGCAGCAGCTAACCTTCCTAATGAACAGCACCAGACAAGAGGGAAATCAAGGCAGAGCCATGGTTTGTCAGAACTTGCTTGATCCCAAAGAACTCTGTGTTGCATTTGGTACTGAGCCCTGGAACCTCAGGGCCTCAGATGAGTTTGCACAAACTTTTCCAGGAGTGCAAGTCAGAAGAAAAACCCAAAATATCTCAAAGCAATAATGGGTCCCACTGTGGTCCATCCCCAACACAGGCTCACCTTGGACTCCTTGGTGGGGAGAATTGGAGGCCATGATTGCCCAAAAACTATTGAGACTTGGAGAGGAAAAAGGAAAGTACCTTAAAAAACCTGAAGTACCTTGAAGCATTAATGAGTCCCACTGAGTGTTGTTACTTAGAAAGGCTCTCAAGAGACTAATTAAAACAGATAATTGGAGGCCATGATTCCACAAAGCTCTCAGAGACTCCAAGGCAAAACAAAACCCAAACTCCTTGGAAAAACCAGCAGCCCCTGGGAGCATGAAGGAGCCCCCCAGGGCCATTCCTGACCAAGGCTTCCCAGGGACTGGTCCCAGCAGATCCCTGAGGCCACTGGGATGTGGAGGGGGGAGATGCTGAGGGCAGGACAAGGGGTGACAGTGGCCAGCCTTGCTGGGGCTGTGCCAGGAGGCCCCAGTGGCTCAGGACAAGGTGTCTCCTTGGAGCCCTTGGTGGCACAGACCCTGCTGTGCCCCAGGGCACCAAGACTTGGCTTCTCTTTGTCCCCACCTGTCTTCTCTGCCTCCAATTTCCTGCCCTAACTGGAATCTGGGGACACTTTCGCAGTCCCTAAGTGGGACCCATTAAAACTTTAAGAAATTTTGGAGTTTGATTCTAACTTGGAGTTCTTGAGAGGTTTCTTCACCTCCCTCAGAGGGACTGATGTTCAGGGCCTCAGAACAAGCCCCCAAGAGGGTAATTATATTCTTTGAGCTGTGTCTGTGCTGCTAAACTGGGCTGGGCTCCGGGCACTGAAGGAGATGCTGGAAACCCAGAAGGGCTTCAAAAACACATTTCTCTTGATGAGCAGCTCTTCTCACAGCCCAGCAGAGCTGGGGAACTGCCTGCAGCCACCCCAGGCACAGCACAGAGGCACAGAGAGCTTCAATCAATCAGGGATGGGAAGATGCTCAGAAGTGACTGGGGCAGAATCACTCCCAGCCCTTGACACAGGAAGCCTCTGGCTGCAGGACAATGCAGCTGCAGCTCCTGCAGTGATCTCCTAAATCTGGAACATCCCAGTGCCTACAGACTCTGTGAGTACATTCTCTGATTCTCTCTTGTGCAGAGCAGGCAGGGGTGCCCAGGGCTGTGCTGCAGAGCAGGGTCCTGCAGTCCAGGGTGCTGTGCTGGGGCAGGAACTCTGCTGCCTGCCAGGGACAGCTCTCAGCCAGCTCTGGGAGCTGCCCACAACACTGGGGGACAAGGTCCGGGTGGATGGAAACAGCTGGTAAGGCTTGGAAGTGCTCTCCTTGTGTGGTGAGGATGCTGCATTTTTTCAGGGCTGCTCCCAGCATGGCATTTAACTTGATAAGGTTACCAAGTAGATTATACAGGGAGCGCAGTGAGGCAGGGACTGCATAAAAGGGAATATCTTGCTTTTTTAATCTGCTGCTGTGGGTTGCCTTGATGGGAAATTGCATATACATATTAATCTCTCTAATCAGGCTGGAAAAAATAAATAAAAAAAAATAATCTCAGATCTCAATAAACCAGCACAGGTCAGGAATCATCACAGAGTCTATTACAGGCAGAATCAGTGCCACTTTTCCCACCTCCTTAGGGTTGCTGTGAAATTGCCATGAGAGCCTGCAGAAGCAGCACTGGCCATGGGCAGTGCCCTGTGCTGGGAGGGGTCTGCAGCGAAGAGCTGAGACCCCAGGACTGGGCTGGACTCTGGCAGCACTGGCAGGGCCCAGCCCTGGGCACAGGGAAGCAGCTGCTGGCAGGAACAGCTCCAGGCAGTGGAGCCCTGGGCAGGCAGTGGGGGAAAAGTGCCCCAAGCTGGGCTGGGATATTTAAAGTCCTCTCCAAACTGAGCTATTCTATGGTTACTTTTCTTACAGGTCCCCAGGTCCAGCCACAATAAATGTCCAACAGCAGCTCCATCAGCCACTTCCTCCTGCTGCCATTGGCAGACACGCGGCAGCTGCAGCTCCTGCACTTCTGCCTCTTCCTGGGCATCTCCCTGGCTGCCCTCCTGGGCAACGGCCTCATCATCAGCGCTGTAGCCTGCGGCCACCACCTGCACACCCCCATGTTCTTCTTCCTGCTCAACCTGGCCCTCACTGACCTGGGCTCCATCTGCACCACTGTGCCCAAAGCCATGCACAATTCCCTCTGGGACACCAGGAACATCTCCTACTCAGGATGTGCTGCACAGCTGTTTTTCTTTCTGTTCTTCATCTCAGCAGAAGTTTCCCTCCTGACCATCATGTGCTACGACCGCTACGTGTCCATCTGCAAACCCCTGCACTATGGGACCCTCCTGGACAGCAGAGCTTGTGCCCACATGGCAGCAGCTGCCTGGGCCAGTGGCTTTCTCAATGCTCTGCTGCACACTGCAAATACATTTTCCCTGCCCCTGTGCCATGGCAATGCCCTGGGCCAGTTCTTCTGTGAAATACCACACATCCTCAAGCTCTCCTGCTCCAAATCCTACCTCAGGGAACTTGGACTTCTTACTGTTAGTGCGTGTTTAGCTTTTGGCTGTTTTGTGTTCATTGTTTCCTCCTATGTGCAGATCTTCAGGGCTGTGCTGAGGATCCCCTCTGAGCAGGGACGGCACAAAGCCTTTTCCACCTGCCTCCCTCACCTGGCTGTGGTCTCATTGTTTGTCAGCACTGGTATATTTACCTACCTGAAGCCCCCCTCCATCTCCTTGCCATCCCTGGATCTGGCAGTTTCAGTTCTGTACTCAGTGGTGCCTCCAGCACTGAATCCTGTCATTTACAGCCTGAGGAACCAGGAGCTCAAGGATGGCCTGAGGAAAATCGTCATGAATTCTTTTCAGCAGCAATAAACTCTCTTTCCTCTTTATAGCCCTTTTGATGTTACTCATTAAAGCCCATTCTTTACCTTGTGTTTTCTGCGAGCACGGATATTATATTTTTGGAAATTTGTTCACAGGAAAATCTTTGTCTGTACTATTTTTAATTCAGTATTGGCATTTCTAGTGTGAACCACAGACTGTGTAACCCAGGAGTTTTATTACATATGTTCTTACACAAAATAAGGAACTCTGTAGTGCCATGTTGCCCTGACAGTTTTCCTCCCTGACTTCTCTGGAGCTGCAGGGTCGGTGCCTCTGGAAATATCTAGGGTGAAAAGGGAACCCCAGTGCTCCTCACTGACAGGCAGCTCCAAGACTTCTGCTCCATAACCTCCCTTTCCTTCACTTCCACACTCCCCTCCAGAGCCCCTGTGTTGATTTCAGGCCTCAGGGCTCTCTCAGCTTGGTCCCAGTCCTGCTGTGTGACTGTCCAGGCACTGCAGGCAGGGACAGGCCATGGGCACAGCTGGGACAGAGCTGGGCTCTGCAACAGCATTTCCATCATGCAAGGGCATCTCCCCAGTGCAGGGCCTGAAAGCTTCAATCCCCTTCCCAGTTTGCTCTCCAGGATGTTCCCAACACAGCACCCTGGAGAGCAGAACAGCAGTGAGCAGCAAAAGTGTGGCAGTGTTCAGGGTGGGGCTGTCCCAGCAGTGCCCTTGCAAAGCCAGCGCTGCTTCCAGCAGTGCCCACTCACCCCAGGGCACAGAGGTTGTTCTTTCCTGCCTGGAGGGACATCAAGTGACCGGGTCAGAGTCTGTGTTTGTAGTGCAGGGACATTCCACAGCCCTGAACATCCTGTGTGTGTGTGAGGGGAACATAAACCCAGCGAGCACAAACACCTTCAGCTGTTGCTGGACTTTCCAGAGAGTAACATCCCCTGGGAGCCCCTGGATGCAGGGCTGGGATGAGCTCCTGTGCCCAGAGCTCCCCGTGTCCATCCCTCCAGCCATCACCTCAGGCAGGGGCAGGGCAGGGTGGTACCCACAGGGCTGAGGTCCCTGCCAGGCTCTGGCAGTGGCAGCAGAGCCCAGGGAGACCCTGCCATGGGTTTTGCTTTTGCCTTGGAGTCTCTGAAAACTTTGTGCAACCAAGGTCTTCAATTCTCTCCTCCAAAGAGTTCTGGAGGAGCCTGTGTTGGTGATGGACCTCAGTGGGACTGACACTGAAACCGCATGAAAAACAGAAACTCCCCAACAACATTTTCTCAGTGTTAGAGAATTTAGGCATTAC